>NC_142935.1:16319787-16474787 GCF_046866305.1 Octopus bimaculoides
GGATCATACAGAATTTATTGAGGCAGATTTTCTACAACCAGATGCTCTTCCTATCACCAACCTCACCTTTTCCTAAGTAATGTAATATTTCCCCATGGCCCAATTTGTTTCCACAGAATATTGGAAATGAATTATACTACTTATATGACAGTGACCTTCAGTTTTAGCTATCACACTACGTCCAGACAAGAACACAAATACACACTCAGATACACACATGCAATAGGCTTCTCTCGGTATCCATCTACCAAATCCATTCACAAGGCTTTGACCAACCAGTGAGCTAGAGTGGAAGACAGTTCCCCAAGCTTCCATGAAACTACACTGATCCAGGACTGAATCTGGATCAGTGTAATTAGAAAGCAAACTTTTTAGACCACACAGCCATGTATGTTCTTATTATCATCATCCTCGTTTAACATCCGCTTTTCCATGCTGGCATAGGTTGGACAGTTTGACAGGAACTGGTAAAGCCAGAGGCCACACCAGGTTCCATAGTCTGTTTTGGCTTCGTTTCTATGGCTGGATGCCCTCCCTAACGCAAACCACTCCACAGAGTTAACCATTTTAGTCATAATATTGTAGCCATGGTAAAATGCCACCTTCAAGATTTTAGTCAGTTGTATCATCACTCAGTACTTATTGATATCTGTTTGTCAAGCCACTATGTTAAGGGACATAACATAAACAACACCAGTTTTTAGACTGATGTAAACCTAAACAAACATAGACATATATTATATACAATGAGGTTCTGCACAGTTTCCAGCTACCAAAGTCAAACCAACAAGGTTTTGGTCAACATATATCTGCAATAGAAGACACCAAGGTGTTGTGTTGTGAGAAGAATCTCAGAACCATGTGACTACAAAGCAAAATTCTTAATTGCATGGCTGTATCTTCACCTTTGTAGTTATTAGAAACAGAATCTTAACATAGCCTCATCAGAAATATATTTAACACACTGATTTTTTTAAAATCTGCTTTTCCATGCTAGCATGGTTTGAATGGGGAATTGATTGTGAGGCAAATATTTTACAGCTGGGTGCTCTTCCTGTTGCCAAATCTTACCTGCTTTGTCTTTTCTGGTGAAGTATTTATGTACTCCACAGATCATTGAAGTCACAAAGAGTGTGACTGGTCATGATGCCAACATCAGCTCTGCTTTGCTCAAATGGATAAGTGAATATTCAACATTCACGTACACAGGGCGTTAGTTTCAAATATCATTATTTTAATGTCCATGAAATTTATTGAAGCAAATTTTTCACAGCTGGATGCCCTTCCTGTCACTAACCCTTGCTTGATTCCAAGCAAGATAGACATAGCATGGGGTCAAAATCAACTACGGTTAAATCATAATTAACTAAATTTGTGTAATGTTTTTAACCAGATTTTGTAATTTTTATTTTTTTGTCTTTCCCTTTTAGGTGAAAAACCATACCAGTGTGAATATCCAGGTTGTAACAAAGCATTTTGTCAGAGTGGTCAACTTCGGACTCACTTGAGACGTCACACAGGGGAGAAACCTTTTCATTGTACAGTTCCAGGTCCGTGTATATGTCTTAAGACTTAACATTTATAAACCATCCGGTTTGTGAATGCCTCAGATAGCTAGAAATAGCCACCGAAGCTCCATCAAATTACACCCTACTGTCTGAAATAAGGAAAGGATATTTTAGGTTATGCAACCCCTAAAAAGACTCGAGGATTGCAGCTGGAATGCCTTTAACCATAGGCCTGCTTAATTGGTGTTGCCTGAGTGTTAACCAACTACAGCTCTCGGTTGATATTTCCTATATTCCTTCTCATAAAATAAACCATGGATGTGGCTCTAAGTATGCTGTAAAAAATTTCCTTTATGTCGATGCTATAACTATTCCAAATTGGTACTTGAAAAGCATTTTAGAAAAATTCTAAACAAAATCCAACTTAGTTGTCTGCTGTCAACTTAATGTGACAGTCCCCTGAAGGGAATAGTACTACTGTTGGTTAGACCTAGGAAGCTGCACCGCTTCCTAGGTCTAACCAACAGTAGTATTATTCCCTTCAGGGGACTGTCACATTAAGTTGACAGCATACAACTACTTCATCGTATCACTACTGCATAAATCTCTCTAAGACATTTAGAAATGTATTATTTCTAAAATCCAGCTTGTATTGTCTTTATCATCTTCCTATGGCTGATGCAGCCAGTCATTGGGGGGGGGGGGGGGGGATGAAATTTTTATTTATTTCTTTGTTGCCCACTGGGGACAAACAAGGACAGGCAAAAGGATTAAGTTGTTTACATCGAGCCCAGTGCGTATCTGGTACTTATTTAATCGACCCCGAAAGGATGAAAAGCAAAGTCAACCTCAGCAGAATTTGAACTCAGAACGTCACAGCAGACGAAATACTGCTAAGCATTTCACCTGGCATGCTAACGATTCTGCCAGCTCGCCGCCTTGAAATTTATGTTGACATGAAACAGAGAATCCAAGCATTTGATCGAGTACAGGTGCTTCAAAAGGCTGTTTCACATCTCATAAACAGAGTAGAAGACAAACAGCTTTGTCAGGCAGCAAATTGCCGAATATGCTGACAAGCAATAAATCGTCCTTGCTACAGTGAAATGCTGATCTGTGTATGTTTTGTTGGTCAGTGAAAAAAAAAATTATATTTTGAATAAAGTACCTTAAGTGGTGTATGTTCTGGCCAAGTTTTAGAATTACTCCTTTGTTGTACTCACCATCAAAGATGTAGTAATTTAGGAAATAACTCATTAGAAATCTGTGACTAATAACAAAATTGTTATTAATGAAATCTGTTTCAATTTATTAAAGGTTGTAAAAGCGAGTTTGCCCATTCTAATCGCCAGTGTCCTCTCCATCCTTATGCCTCTTTGGAAAGAGTCTACATGCCAACCAAAATCTCCAGCCATTCACCACGTGTGTCTAAGAGAACTACTCGTATAGAAACAAGGTAAGTTAAATAACCCACTATATTTATATTTTAGTGTACCTGTGCCAGTGCCACATTGAAGCACCCATACTGGCACCACATAAAAAGGATCCATTCTGGCGTCACGTAAATAGCCCCTGTGCTGGCACCGCATAGACAACACCAAGTACACTCTATAAAGTGGTTGGCATTAGAAAGTGTATCCAGCTGTAGAAACCATGCCAGAACAGACAACTTGAGCCTGGTGCAGCCTTCCAGCTTGACAGCTCCTGTGAACCCATCCAACCCATATCAGCATCGAAAATGGACATTGATGATGATGATGACAATGATGATTGCATCATCATTTAGCATCCTGTACTATAATAATAAAAAATGATGACATCATTGTTTTAGGGTTTTTTATGTCCACTTCTCCATACTTGCCTTGGGTTAGATGGGATTTGTTAAGGCAGATTGTCTACGACTAAATGCTCTTCCTGTCACCAACCCTCACCTGTTTTCAAGCGAGGTAATATTTCTCCATGGCCAGACATGCTTTCACAGAAGACTTGAAGCAGAGGACACTGTTATATGGCAATGATGCTCACTTATATCTGTTGTGTGCCATCTAGACCAGGAAATACACACACACACACACACACACACACATACATCATTACCGTCATCATTTAACCTCCTTTTTTCCATGCTGGCATGGGTTGGACAGGTCAACAGGCTCTGACATGCCAGAGGTCTGTGCCAAGCTCCAATGTTTACTTTGGTTTGATTCCCATGGCCAGGTGCCCTTCCTTTCCGAATGCCAACCACTTTACAGAGTGTATTGGCTGCTTTCTTTCATGGCACTAGCACTAGTGAGGTCGCCAGGTACTCACAAGACAAGACACCTCGACTGAATGGTGTGTAGTAATGAAAGATGTGAAAGTATGATAGAGGGATGGGAGCAGGTGTCTTGCTGAAGAGAGGAATACATGGTTTCCCCAGCTGGAAAGAGAGAGTGAGAGAGAGAGAGACAATGAGGGTATATCCTCCAGGTACAAGGTAAATATGAGAGATAGTTGAGATAGAGGGACAGAAAAAGGAGTGGGCAGGTAAGTGAAATGAGTGCAACAGATGATTAAGGATGGGAATTGAAGTAGATGCAGTGAATATCAATTTAAGGGAGGGAGAGTATTTGAGTCATTGTTTCAAAGGTCATATCCAAGAACTCGGCTTATCTGCTGGCAGGCGCTTGCAAACAACTTCTTTTCGGAAACTTAAAACAGAACTGCAAATTCCTGACAAAATCCTTGTGTGAAAGAAATTGGAAAGCAGAAACTGGATGGAAGCTTGTGTGTGTGTGTGTAAGAGAGAGAGAGAGAGAGAAGTAGGGGAGACATACCTTGCCAATAAACCATCTACCTCTGCGTTTTTGAAGACAAGTAGATTGAAAAATAATCTGTTAATTGAAAACAAGTAAGGGTTAGCAACAAGAACATTCCTCATATCCATGCTAGCATAGAAAAACTGATGTAAAATGTACAAACAAATGAATATATTATCATTTTCTATTGGCATTATTCCCTTTCATATAATTGTTCTATCCACTAACTTGTGACTTATGCCAAGTAACAAACACTCTACCTCACTCAGTTTCCATTTCCTTTATGTAAAAAATACATTAAGTTTTGAGCCTAAGATTTTCAGGTCATCGTGTTCCAAGAATTAAGAGTTTTTGTATTTCGTTCATATCATTGTCAAATTAGTGTGAAAATTTCAGAGATCTTAACTTGTTAAATTCTTGCTTACCAACCACATGGTTCCAGGTTCAGTCCCAGCACGTGGCAACTTGAGCAAGTGTCTTCTACCATAGCCTCAGGCCGACCAAAACCTTGTTAGTTGATTTGTTAGATGGGAAACTGAAAGAAGCCCATCGTGTATATATGTGTGTGTTTGTTTGTTCCTCCACCATTGCTTGACAACCGATGTTAGTGTGTTTACGTCCCTGTAAGTTAGCAGTTTAGCAAAAGAGACCGATAGAATAAATACTAGGCTTACAAAGAATAAGTCTTGGGATCAATTTCTTTAAGGTAGTGCTCCAGCATGGCCACAGTGTAATGACTGAAACAAGTAACAGAATAACAGAATTAGCTGTATAGTTTCGTTACACGAATCATTAACTTCTGGTCAAATATATCAGTAACAACTCATCATCGTTTAACGTCCGCTTTCCATGCTAGCATGGGTTGGACGATTTGACTGAGGACTGGTGAACCAGATGGCTACACCAGGCTCCAATCTGATTTGACAGAGTTTCTACAGCTGGATGCCCTTCCTAATGCCAACCACTCCGAGAGTGTAGTGGGTGCTTTTACGTGCCACCGGCACGAAGGCCAGTCAGGCAGTACTGGCAACGGCCACACTCAAAATGGTGTATTTTATGTGCCACCTGAACGGGAGCCAGTCCAGCGGCGCTGGCAACGATCTCGCTCGAACGGTGGTGCCATTACGATTTCGCTTTCACTTGCCCCAACAGAGTTTAGAATTAGATTTATTTCTGAGGATTATTCTGTTAATGACTATTAAGATTGGTGTTGTTTTTATTATTTTTCAGAAGGAAAAGTAGGAAGATGAACAGCTCAACTCTCACAGCTAACTTAAACCATCCATTATCATCTCGAGAAGATTATTGCCTGAACAATTGCAAAGTTGAAGGGACTAGACTTTCAAGGGAGCAGAAAGACGAATTTATTTCAGCATTGGCTCTTGTTGAATTAGCCCAAGGATTCTTGAAGCATGACACTAATAATAACCACATGTGATAAACATAGTGTCTTCAGGTTTTCCAGATTAATATTTACATGCTTGTGTGCTTCGAGATCCACTGTTCCAGAATAAGAATTTAAAGTTCTCTCGAAATTTTATAAATAGTTTTTTTTTTTTTTATCCTTTTAATATTCAATTGTAAAATTGGAATAATGGGACAAAATCATTTTTGACATGAACTTTCAACATGCAAATTGCAACCACCAAGATGTTATTTTGTTAAAAATTCTATTGTTTTTTGGGGGTTTTTTCTCACCAAGGAAAATGACTGTTTTAATATATAAAATGTTTATGAATCTTCAAGTGAAAAGCATATCCGTCCAAAACAATGACAAAGAGTTCTTATTTTTCCTAATTATTTATCATAATAGCCACAGAACATGTCATCACCAAAAATTTACCTCTTGTAACATTCCATATTTAAAAACAAAATTTTTATTTTATTCGTTTTTACTAAAGAAAAACTATTTATATTTGAGTTTTTAAATTTTACCTGTTTTAGTATTTGTTGTTTGTTTTTTGTCTTGACATATTTATTTCAATAAAATATCTAATTTTACTCAGCTCTTGGTTTTTAAATGCACTCACATGTCCTTCTACTTCAATTATTTATTCAAAGCCACTGTAGTTAAATGGCTGAAATATATAACTACTTTCTCAAAATTTACTAGTTTAAACTTTTAGCATTCAAACTGGCCAGATCCAGCCTCTCAAACCTACCCTACAATGTCATTCTAAAATTAATCCACCACATCATCGAAATCTCAAAGTTATGTGATAATCCATGATTAATTCAAATTAATGTGAATGAATAAACATTACATTTGACAGAGTAATCTAAATGATAAAGGATTAAACTTCCTCACAGACATTACAGCTGGTAGAATCACTGGAGCATTGGAAAATTGCTTTGCAGCATTTCTTTCAGTTCTTTACATTCTGAGCTTAACTCCCTCCAGGGTCAGCTTTACCTTTCATCATTTCGAGGGTGGTGGGGTCAATTAAATAAGAACCAGTTGAGTACTAGGACTGATATAATCAATTTATCCCTTCCCCAAAAATTGCTGGCCTTGTGCCAAAATTAGAAACTATTATTACCTTCGCTAAGCTGGAGGTATTGTTTTTAGTCATATTTGTTTGTTTGTCTGTGGACAAGATATCTCAAGAACCGCTCGATGGATTCAGACGAAACTTTCAAGGATGTTTGGCCTCATGACTGACATGAACTGATTAGATATTGGAATCAATCCAGTACTGAACAAGGATTCTGAATTATTTTTCCTGTATTTTTACTTAATTTTTGAGAGAAGTCGAGTTCATTTTTAATATTCTCATTTGTGAGAGCAGTCAAGTTTATTTCAGATATTCTCATTTTAAAAATCGACTCTGACTAATTGTTGAGAGAACATTGGTGTTGCCTCAGCAGAGGTTTGTGCCCTTGTTATTATTATTATTAAGGCGGACAAAAATGCTTAGTAGTATTTCTTCCAACGCTTTACATCCTGAGTTCAAATCCCACCAAGGTCAACTTTGCCTTTCGTTCTTCTGGAGTTGATAAAATAAAGTACCAATTAAGTACTGGAGTTGATGTAATCAATTAGCCCCCACCCCACAAAATTTCAAGCCTTCTGCTTACAAAACGAATCATTATTATTCATTATCATCATTATCATTTAATGTCTGCCTTCCATGCTGGCATGGGTTGGATGATTTGACAGGAGCTTGCCTGGTAGAAGACTACACCATAATTCTATGTCTGTTTTGCCATGGTTTTTACAGCCGGATGCCCATCCTAACACTTTTGGGGTTAGTATCCCGGGCTCTTAACCACTACACCGTATGCCCACGGGCATATGGCATAGCGGTTGAGAGTGCAGGCTACTAAGCCCAAGATTCCGAGTTCGATTCCAAGCAGTGACCTGAGCAATAATAATAATAACATTGTAAAATACCTTAGGAATGAGAACCCATGGTCGAAATTTCCCCAAGACACCTGAAGAAAGCTGGAGGGTATATTAGCCGAAACGTTGTGTTAACAACAAACAAGATGAGGACAAATATCCACTACACTCTCAGAGTGGTTGGCATTAGGAAGGGCATGCAGCTGTAGAGACCTTGCTAGATCAGATTGGAGACTGGCACAGCCTCCTGGCTTGCCAGTCCTCAGTCAAACCATCCAACCCATATCAGCATGGAAAGCAAATGTTAAACGATGATGATGATGATGATGATGATATATACAAACCTGGGCACCAAACTGTTAATCCATTAATCATTAATCAACAAAGTTAACATTTCATTAACGATTTAACTTTTAAATTAACTTTGGAAATCATTATTGGACTAATTAACTTCCGTTAACTCAAGTTTGCTTGAGTTAACTTCCATTAACTCAAGTTTCTGTGACAATCTTTAGGCTCAAGGATTTGAAGTCCAAGGTCTCATCTACTTCAGCCCCTTGGTTGACACACTTTTGGCAGGCATCAACAAAAGGTTTAGAACCCTCGTGGAGATGAAGAATGCCAGCAGGCTGCTGCCTTCCACCCCAGGCTTCACCTCATTTGGTTGGACAAGTATGACAACACCAAGGTCTCCAAGGTGAGAAATTGTGCCACCGACGGAGGAAACTGTGGCCCCTCCCAGTGTGAGGAAGGATGATTTTGTGATCTTCTTTCTTAGGGGAGGGGCTGTGAAGAAGCTAGAGAGCCTGTCCTGAACTGAAGATCCAGATTGGCCCCCGCAGGTAACTGCAGAGGTCATAATGGAGGATGATATGTTCAGAGTGATGGACTCCTTTCCTAAGGACCAATATAGGTTTGCTTTTTGGAGCCCCTACTTGGAACTGCAGGAGGCATATAGCCTGGTCAGGGAGAAAAGGTAAGAGGCCTTAGTGCCTCAATTTGTACAGACGGTTGCATCCATTCTTTGAATTGAAGTAAGATGTTCAATACATCATTTTGTTTTGTTGGGAAAAAAAGAGAACAATGTTTTCGAGAAGTAACAATTAGCAGGTGTTGTCTGCTTCTCCCACCAACCATTTTTTTCATTCCATTATCATTGTGTCTTTGTCCAGCCCTGAGCTTCTTCGTCTTTGTAAGACTGCATAGCCAATTTTATGAAATAAAGGAGAGGAAAAGCATGGAGGGTAAGGTCGAGGAGGCCATGAGGCAGCCGTCTGACAAAATGAGCAGCAGCAACAAAGAGGAGGAGGACTTCTTTGGTGGTGTCACCCAGCCAAAAGAGAGCAGCAGGAGTCACAGGTTACTCAAGGACAGGGCCCAGAATTTGATAAAGACCTGGCTGGAGACCAACTCCAAGGACTTACTGATAGGTGTTGCCTTCTTGGGTGAACAAGTGTTGGTGGACCTGTTCATCAAGTTCAACACAGCCATCCCCTTGCAGTGGGGCGTTTGTTCTCTATGGGTAATGACATCTTAAGGGCCAAGAGATCACTCCTGTCTGATGAAAACTTTGACATACTAATTTTCATGAAGGGCAACATGCATCTCATGAACAATATGAAGAACGAAAAGAAGAGGAAAAATTAAATTATGTATATATCGTGTTTTTCATTTTTTGTATTTTTATGTTTTTACAGCCACTTTATTAGTAAACTTTTTTAGTTTAATACTAATATTGTTTCATTTGGCTCTAAAAGCATTTAAAAACCTAAAAAAGGCCAAAACTATGAAATCAGCCTTTTAAAAGTTAAAACTATAAAATCAGCATTTCTTAATGCTAAAGCAAAAAAAATATAGTCTTGGGGTTCTAAAGGCCAAGAAAGGCTGATTTCATAGTTTTGGCACTTTTTAAAGGTGTTTTTAGAGCAAAAACTGATTTTTTGTTGTTTCGATAATAAAAATTAACGTTAACAGTTTATCAAAAACTTCTGTTACATTTTTAAAGAATAAACTGATTAACAGTTATCAAAGTTAACTTTTTGGTTAATGGATTAATGATTAACGGAGTTAACTTTACGATTAACAGTACCCACCTTTATATATATATATATATATATATATATATATATATAAGTATGTATATATATTTATGTGTGTGTCTGTCTTTGTCCCCTACCAATATTTGACAACCGATGTTAGTGTGTTTATATCCCTGTAACTTAGCAGTTTTGGCAAAAGAGACCAATAGAATAAATACTAGGCTTACAAAGAATAAATCCTGGGGTTGATTTCTTCAAATAAAACCCTTTAAGGTGGTGCTCCAGCATGGCCGCAATCAAATGATTGAAACATATAAAAGAGAGTATTGATGTGGCAATAAATACTACTTCTTAGTATAGTCACTACTTTCATCTCTCATTGGGATTTTTCTAATTAGTTACTTTGCTTCTTGTAAAATTAGTGACTGATGGTCACTTATTTTCCCCTATATTGCGAGCTGGAGTGGATCCCTACTATTTCTAGCAGTCAGGTTTTCATGACTGAAGATGGGCACAAGTAGCCTGAAACCGTTCGGTCTCGCGATCCTGTTGTCTGGGGGTTCGCTCCCCTGCTTGCAATATATACATGGTGCCGGTTGCACCAGTAACTAGCTGGCAGATAATCTGCCTAGGGTTAAAATGGTAGTAACGTCAAATAGCCATATTGACATGGCAATAAATATTACTGCAGCGGTGAGCTGGCAGAAACATTAGCATGCTGGACAAAATGCTTAGCGGTATTTCATCTGTCTTAACGTTCTGAGTTCAAATTCTGCCGAGGTCAACTTTGCCTTTCATCCTTTTGGGGTCGATAAATTAAGCACCAGTTGCGTACTGGGGTCGATCTAATCGACAGGCTCCCTCCCCAAAATTTTCTGGCTTTGTGCCTAGAGTAGAAAATAATTATTTTAATTTTTCGTATAGTTGCTACTTTAATCTCTCACTGAGATTTTTCTAACTAGCTGCTTTCCTTGTTAATAGTACATTTTCTCCAAAATAAGAGAGTAAAAAAAAAATAAAAAAAGGAGAAAATAGAAAATTTAAAAAGCAAATAAATAAATGAGATCTTATTGTATTGTACTAAATGGCTGATATAAAGCAGTTGGAGGAACAGCATGGGGAGAAGGAGGAGGAGATAGATTGGGAGAAAGAGGAGGAGGTTTCCACAGAGAGAAGGTATAATTCACAGAATAATTGGCTACTGAGAAAGGTAGCTAGGTATGTATGTATGTATGTAGGTAGGGAAAGTAAGTGTAAAACATTGACCTAAGTAAGTATGAATTAATTCTGGCCAGTGGCTGAAAGTTGAATAACTTTAAAAAAAGACTGAAACATTAAAAGTATTTCTTCACCTCGAGCTTACCAGCAGACTGAAAAACACTTCAAACTTTAAACATTTTGTTACACCAGACGAAGTTAGATTAGGTAGGAGGGAGAGGAAGAGCACCAGCAAACAGCAATAAACCATTGATAATTTATTGTTTATAATTAGTAATTAACAGATGGCAGCTGGTGGATTTCACTTGCTTTTTTTTGGGGGGTTTTTGTTTTTTAGAGGAAGAAAAATTTCATTCTTCTTTTCTTTGGTTTTGTCTTTAATTGGATTTCCCTTAAAAGAAAAAAAGAACCCTGTTATTAATGCGTTCTCCTTATTGCTGTTAATTGGACTGAAATCATTTACAATCTTTACCAATCTGTTTAAGCTATTTAAAACTTCTCTTAGGCCAAGAATTTTTCGTTAACTTGAAGTAAAAGAGAGAGAGGGGGGAAGTGAGAGACCCCCAGGGTATTTCATTTTTGTATTTAGTGTGCAAGATTCTTAGTGTGAACCCGTGTGTGGAAACAGATTTTGTTGTATCTTTGGAGGGTCATTGTACCACTAATAAACACACACACTAGTTCTATTTTACTTCTTTTATTATTGACATTTTTTTTTTTTACAGCTCTTTATGTTCATGGTTCTAATGTTACCAAGGTTGACTTTGCCTTTCATTCTTTCAGATTTGGTATAATAAGTACTGGGGTTAATGTCTGTGGAGATGCAATGGCCCAGTGGTTAGGGCAGCGGACTCGCGGTTTCGATTCCCAGACTGGGCATTGTGAGTGTTTATTGAGCGAAAACACCTAAAGCTCCACGAGGCTCCGGCAGGGGATGGTGGCGAACCCTGCTGTACTCTTTCACCACAACTTTCACTCTTACTTCCTGTTTCTGTTGTACCTGTATTCCAAAGGGCCAGCCTTGTCACACTGTGTCACGCTGAATATCCCCGAGAACTACGTTAAGGGTACACGTGTCTGTGGAGTGCTCAGCCACTTGCACGTTAATTTCACGAGCAAGCTGTTCTGTTGATCGGATCAACTGGAACCCTCGACGGAGTGCCAACAACAACGGGGTTAATGAAGTCGACTTATTCTCCTCCCCTAAAATTACTGGCCTTATGCCAAAGTTTTAAGCCATTGTTATTGGTCAGTTGGTTAAGCATTTAACCAACTAATCATTTGATTAATTGTTCAGTCAGTCAGTCAGTCAAGGTGGGTTTGTCAAAGCCCTTTCATCATCATTCAAGACCTCATCAATGACATGCCCTCTCTACCCCCAAGTTTGCTTCAGGTCTCAAGCAATTAATCAAACACTTAAATAGTTAAATGATTAATTGGTTAAATGGTTAAACAGTTTACAAATAAAATTACTTTCTAAATTTGGCACAAGGCCAGAAATTTTGAGGGGAAGGTTAAGTTGATTATAATGGCCCCACTGCTCAACTGGTATTTATTTTATCAACCTCAAAAGTATGAAAGGGTAAGGCACCACAGCAGCATCTGAACTCAAAATGCAAAGAGCTGGAAGAAATGCTACTCAGCATATTTTGTTTGGCATGGTAACAATTCTGTCCATGACCTCCACTACAAATTTCTGGCTTTGTGCCTAATTAAATTATCTTAAAAATAGTGTGTAAAACATTAGAAAAACATTTGTTTATAGCTTTTTATTGATCCAAAAATAGTATTGTATATTAGACGTGAGTGTGTGTGAGTGCCTGCGTATATTTTATATTTTATATATTATATATGTAAAGCACAATATGTCATACATGTATGTATATTGTTATAATTGTCCTTTCAGTAAATAATTAAATTGACATAATATAATGTCTATAAGTTGATGAATACCACCTATTGATCCCCTCCATTTTCTTATTGCTTTATATATATATATATATATATATATATATATATATATATATACATATATATATATATATATATATATATACATATATATATATATATATATATATACATATATATATATATATATATATATATATATATATATATGACAGTAGCAATATATGACAGTAGCAATATATGACAGTAGCAATATATGACAGTAGCAATCATTTACAACTATCACATAATGTCAAGACAAGGGTACACACACATACACACACACATTATGGGAATCTTTCAGTTTTTGCCTACCAAATTCACTAACGATGCTCTGGTTGGCCTGGGGCTAAATTTAAAGATGCTTGCCCAAAGTACTGTGTAATGGGACTGAACCTCAAACCATATAGTTGGGAAGCAAACTTAACACACAGTCATATATATATATCTATCTATATATCTATAACAGCTTCAGCGCTAAGCAGTGATCAAGAGTAAATGAACTTCAGTTTAGTTGAAATATGTCTGAGATATTTCCACTTCTATATGCAAATTCAGACCAGTTACTGTAGAGAAAAGAATTCTCTTTTATGGTAAAAGGTGTAAAAAATTATATATATATATATATATACATATATATATATATATATATATATATATACATATATATATATATATATATATATATATATATATATATATATATATATATATATATATAATTTTTTACACCTTTTACCATAAAAGGGAATTCTTTTCTCTACAGTAACTGGTCTGAATTTGCATATAGAAGTGGAAATATCTCAGACATATTTCAACTAAACTGAAGTTCATTTACTCTTGATCACTGCTTAGCGCTGAAGCTGTTATAGATATATAGATAGATATATATATATGACTGTGTGTTAAGTTTGCTTCCCAACTATATGGTTTGAGGTTCAGTCCCATTACACAGTACTTTGGGCAAGCATCTTTAAATTTAGCCCCAGGCCAACCAGAGCATCGTTAGTGAATTTGGTAGGCAAAAACTGAAAGATTCCCATAATGTGTGTGTGTATGTGTGTGTACCCTTGTCTTGACATTATGTGATAGTTGTAAATGATTGCTACTGTCATACAAGCAGTGTCATTAATTTCCAATATTCTGAGAAAAACTTGACTGGCCATGGGGAAAATATTACCTTGCTTGGAAACAGATGAGGGTTAGTGACTGGAAGGGCATCCAGCTATAGAAAATCTATGTAAACAAATTTCGTTCGACCCATGCAAGGATAGAAAAGTGGATGTTAAAACGACAATGATGATTTTTGCAAAATGCAGTTGGGGTCACTTACTTGATAAAAATATTTGTCATCTAGTTTGACCCTTATAAAATATAACTAACCTTTTTTATCGCCATATACATTTAGTTATCAGTATATAGAACAAAACAGATGAACAAATATTTATTCGATCCACTCATATTATAACTCATCGTTTATCTAATTTTTCCATGATCATAAACATCCACCAACAGGTGATCAAATGTACTGATTTCAGTGAGGAGACGGGGAGCAATTGACATTCATGTCTTTCACCAAGGACATTAACAAAATAAAATAGGTAAAATAGCCATGGTAATCAAACTTGGGTCACAGCTGTTTGCCAGGAATTAATGTTCACCTATATAAAAGCAGGCAAGGAATTCATATGACATTCTTTGTATCTGCAATGGCTATTAACATTGTTAATGTGAAAGTAAATTCTAGAAAGTACTGCCTTTCTTTTTCAGCTACTCAGTAATTTAATACAAGCTTGTTATGTTATTTATAAGAAGAACTCCTCTTGGACAGTTTGTAAGTTTGAAAACACAAACGAAAAAGTCCTTTTTACCAGTTTCAGGAGCAAGCAATACCAATATACTGCTTCTGATTTTTTGATTTTTTTATTTTTTTTATTATTCCGCTAAAACCAAGATAGGGGTATCAGATCATTGCCACAAGTACTTACAACTTTTCTTAAGTTCTTTACTCCCCATGGGGTATAGGCTGTCAGCGACTTTTCTCCACTGTTCTTATTGCTGGGCTGTCCTGTCTGCTTTGCTCCAGTTGAATCTGTTTTTTCAGCCCTACCTCAGAATCCCTTTTTGGATTTTGTTGAAACAGTTCTTCCAGATCTTGTTGGTATTGAATTGTCATTGGTGCTTCAGTAACTTTGCTGTTTTCTATATAGGGATGTTGGTCCAGTGCAAACCCATTTTCACTTTTGGAAAGAGGTGATCCAAACTAGTCTGGCCACTATCCTTTGATGTGTCCAACATAGGAGGGCATACCAGGAGCGTGTGGCTCTGCTGGTATATCTCTCAGGGATATACCAGCTACTTACCACACAGCCACTCCTACGCCTATTGTAAAGACAGACGAATTGCCGTTAAGCATTTCACCTAGCACGATTACGTTTCTGCCAGTTCGCCGCATCAAAAGTTATGACATAATGCATAATTATTTCAAAACAATGTGAAGACCTAAGCATTACATTTGACAAAATAATCTGAATGTTAAAAGGTTAAGTCAAAAACCATTATTAAACTATTGACAAGGATTTGGTCAGCCTGAGACTATAGTATAAAAAAAAAAAACTTGCCCCAGGTATCACACAGTAGGACTGAACCCAAGACTACATGGTTGGGCAGCAAACTGCTTAACCACATAACCACCCCTGCATCTATATAAATATTGTAAGAATAATCATGGAATTCATGCAAAACAGTGAAATGGGTTGATGTGAACATTTAATAAAGAAAATTGAAGTAACTGAGTGAATTGTATGATTATATAATGAACAAAAAAATTTGAAGAATTTCCAAATTTCCAAACATTAATTCAATAGCTTGTAAATAGCTTTCAGGTATCTGGCCAAGTTTTAGTGCCGTGTGGTTTTACTCTTCTCAGTCTTTATTGCACCTGTTACATTATGTTGAGGGGGAAAAAATATTTGCTTCAAATGTTCTTAAATGAAATGATGTTCACTTTTGTAGCATTATTGATACTGTAAATTAGGCTAATTAAAATGTCCATAAGATCAATATATGAAATTGAAACAACAGTAAATTAAAACAGTCACCTGTGTACTATATTTAACATATGTACACCACTGAAAGGCAGGATGATGTGGGTGGGGTTCTGAGAGAAAATCTTTCCATAAATATGTTGTATTAAAAACACATATATATCAAACAAAGTGAACATCATCCCAGCAGTGACTCACATGAACACCAGATGTATTTAATTTAATGTTGTTTCAATATTTCATACACAGAGTTTATTTCAGCCTGGCAAGCTCTTTGCAATATCAGTGGATATATCATGAAGTTGTATATCAGAGGAGACAAATTTCATTAAGACATGTGACATGTCATTGACAAGGCCTAACCAGGTTGAAATACATTTTATGTTCTTGAGGGTCACTACTGGCTGATGTTTACCTCACTGCAATGTATATTGTTCTTAACACATCTCTATGAAAGAGATTTTCTCTCACACAAAAGCCATAGCATCATGCTTTTCAAAGGTGTATACATGTTATGTATGATGAAACACAGTTGGCTATTTTAAAATGTTCGTGTTTAAATTTACCTCATTTATAAAAAGAAAAAACTTCTCTTTTTATTTATAAATAGTTTGAATCACGATGAAATAAATAGAAATAACTAATGTTTAATCATCAGTATACTCTGTCATCATGCAATGCCAAGGCAAGAAGACAGTTGCACACACACAGAATAGGCTTCTTTCAGTTTGTCAACCAAATTCAGCAGAAGCTATGGCAGTAGATCCTAGCCCAAGGCTCCACAGTGTGAGTATGAACCCAAAACCATGTGGTTGAAAAGCAAATTTCTTGCCACACATTCACACCTGTACACACACACACATTTCAAATTTACAGGAAACAAAAGACGAAGACATGTGAGGGAACAAGCATGTGTATTAGTTTAACACTTGGAAAAAATGGAAATATATATATGCACACACACACACAAAGACAGACAAATAAATATACATACATACACACACATGCGATAGGTTTCTGCAGTCTTTGTGCATCAGATCTCACTAGGGACATCAGTCGATCCAAAGCAATGCAAGAAAACACTTGCCCAAGGTAAGCTACACAATAGGATTAAACTTAGAACCACATAGTACAGTTGTCAAATGAACTTAACTACACAGTAATACCAATTTATTACAGCTTTCATAGCATTAAACAGAAACAAGATGGTATCAAGAGATGTCTTATCTTCTTTAGTTCATAGGTTTTAAAAGTAAAATAAAAAAAACCCAGTAGTTCAACCATTCTGCTCATATTTCTTCCATGACAGACCTATCTATAACTACCATACATCAAAATGTTGAGCCTTATGAAAATGACAAAGATTGAAATATATGGCATATTGCTGTACTCAAAAAGACCCATCCACCACAATAGAACATAAAGTAAGTGCCACATAAAGAGTGCTAATGATGGCGCCATGTAAAAAGGAGTGGGGCTGGTGCTATATTAAAAGCATTGGGGCTGGTTTCACGGGAAAAGCATTGGTAATGGTGCCATGTAAAAAGGACTGGGGCTGGTGCCTTGTGAAAAGCACTGGTGATGGTACCATGTAAAAAGCATTCAATACACTCTGTGGAGTGGTTGGCGATAGGAAGGGCATCCAGCTGTAGAAACCAAGCCAAAACAGACTGTGGAACTTTTATTCTATAGGTCACTTTTGCTGAACAATGAAGCTATAGGGATATAAACAAACCAACAGTTATCAAATGGAGTAGGGACCCAAACACACACACACACATGTATATATGGAACAAAATATAAATACCATCAGTTTGAAAATTACTTCACAAACCCATGCAACCATGGAAACAGATGTTAGATGATGACGATGATGACACATGCTTGTGTATGGTAGTTATAATTACTTGTGTATATAGTGTGAGAAGTTTAATACAAAACATTTGGCTAAAAATAGCGCAGGGGAGGTGGGATTAGTACTATATTTTAATGTAAAAAAAAATAAAAGGTTAATACAAAATACAGTACTGACTTTTAGATACAAAAAGTAGACATTGTTTTATATTTGAGATTGAATTATTCCCTAGTGAATTAGGGGGTCTCTTTCTCTTACATGAACCCTAGACTTCATAACACGAGAGCTTAACCCATTGGCATTCAGATTACTGCATCAAATGTAATGCTTATACATTCACATTATTTTGAATTAATCCTGCATTATCTCCTATCTCTGAGATTTCAAGAATGTAATTGTTTATTTTTAGAATGACATTGTAGGGTAAGTGTGAGAGGCCAGATCTGGCCAGTCTGAACATAAATCAAGTAGAATATTTGAGCCAGATATTGCTGGTTTAAATGCAAAAAAGTTAATCTGCTCTCCTAGGTGTATGAGCAACTGAGATTATAATATTTCCCACTGAATGGGAATGAGATCCATTGCAGGATTAACTTCCCAATTATTGCTGGAACTCATATACAGCTGAGTGAACCAGAGCAATGTGAAACGAGGCGTTTCACTCAAAAACACAATGCACTGCCCAGTCTGGGAATTGAAATCACAATCTCATGATTGTGAGTGCAACACCCTAGCCACTAAGCTATGTGCCTTCACAGTAAATAAAGTAGGTATATGTTAAAAAAATGTGTTGTTTTAAGGTAATTTTTCTAATATTTTACCAAGGACCTTGCAGTATAAGAGACTGGATTTGAACCGTTAGCCTTTCAACTTACAGGATAACCTTCACAGGAGTCAACTAACAAGCTTATCAAGCCAATGAAAGAGTCTCTTAGGGATTGCTTGACCTACAAGAAATAACAACTACATCTTCCTCAACTCACACCCCTACCATCTAATAATAATAATCCTTTCAACTATAAGCGCAAGGCCTGAAATTTGGGGGATGGGGACCAGTATTTTACTGGTACTCAATTTATTGGCTCCAAAAGGATGAAAGGCAGTCAACTTTGGTGGAATCTAATAATAATAATAATCCTTCCTACTAAAGGCACAGAGCCTGAAATTTTTGGGGAGGGGACTAGTTGATTATATTGACCCCAGTGTTTCACTGGTACTTAATTTAACAACCTTGAAAGGATGAGAAGCAATGTCGACCTCAGTGGAATTTGAACTCAGAACGTAAAGACAGATGGAATGTCATTAAGCATTTCACCTGGTGTGCTAACAATTCTGCCAGCCAGCTGCCTTAATAATAATAATAATAATAAAAATAAAAGCCATCAAATAATGTAGGCCTAGAGACATGGTTTCAATAAAACCTGGAATGCTTCTTACAAGATCGGGTTACCTTGCATTGTTAGATGAATATACAAAGCTTCATTATGTTGACTCATCAATTTTTAATAACCAGATGCTATTTTTACGAATCTTTCTTTCATATAAATATATCTTATTCTAATTTTGAATAGTTATCATGGAACAAAATATAAATACCATTAGTTTTACTCTTTTACTTGTTTCAGTCATTTGACTATGGCCATGGACTTATTCTTTGGAAGCCTAGTACTTATTCTATCGGTCTCTTTTGCCGAACCGCTAAATTACGGGGACATAAATACACCAGTATTGGTTGTCAAGCGATGTTGGGGGAACAAACATTATCATGCACATGCCATTACACATTATTGGAGCATCCAAATTCCGCAGCAGCATGATGGGCGCACCAGCCTGAAGATGGATTGGACGGTTTGACTGAAGCTGGTAAGCCAGAGAGTTGCATCAGGTTCCAATCTGATTTAGCATGGATTCTACAGCTGGATGCCCTTCCTAATGCCAACCACTCCAAGAGTGTAAATGGCTGCTTTTTACATGCTAGTTACAGGACACTGGCATCGACCTAAACTGATTTCACTTGGCTTGACAGGTCTTCTCAAGCAGAACATATCTCCAAAGGTCTCGGTCACTTATCACCTCAAAGAGGCCCAACATTTGAAGGGTGCTTTTTATGTGCCACCAGCATTGGCCACGACTACAATTTCACTTGGCCTGACAGGTCTTCGCAAGCATGGCATATCACCAAAAGTTCTTAGTCACTTGTCATTGCCTCCACGAGGCCCAACGTTTGAAGATCATGTTTCACCACTTTGTCCCATGTCTTCCTGGATCTACATCTTCTGCAGGTTCCCTCCACAGTTAGAGATCGGTACGCAATGCTCATTTATTTACCTTGTTTTGAATCAATTATGCATTATCCTGAAGCTTCAAAATTTCGATAATGTGATCGTTTATTTTTAGAATGATATTGTAGGATTGGTGTGAAAAGTCAGATATGGCTGGTTTGGATAGTAAACAGGAAGATTAACTGGGCTAGATATGACTGCTTTAAATACTAGAGCATAAAAGGAAGGAAACAAAAATGAAAATCAAAACACCTTGGTGTTCTCAAACGAAATCAAAAACAATATAAAACAAAGCTGTTATTTCTTTTAATGTAGGAAATGTAAATTTAATGATTTTAATTTAACAGATGTAAAAACAAAAAAAAAACATGTGCTGATGTGTTTGTAGGATGGGGGGGGGGGAGGATAAAGTTAAAACACTTTATCTAAATCATTGTCTTCTGTGTGGTAGAGTTCACTCAGTAACCGGTATACATAGGAGGG
The DNA here is from genome assembly GCF_046866305.1 of Octopus bimaculoides. Classification (NCBI taxonomy): domain Eukaryota; kingdom Metazoa; phylum Mollusca; class Cephalopoda; order Octopoda; family Octopodidae; genus Octopus; species Octopus bimaculoides. Next base: position 16,340,311 of record NC_142935.1, read on the forward strand.
TGCATTTCCACCTCTGGAAATAGAAGAACACAATAAAGGATCAGTTAAAAAAGATTTAAAAAATACAAAATGTTCTTAAAAGTAATATCAAACATTGATGAGGATTTCTTCCAGGGCCACAAATGAAGTGGACAATACAAAAACTGAGATAAAGTGTGGGGATTTACACAGAATGAGATTATATATATATATATATATATACTCTTTTACTTGTTTCAGTCATTTGATTGTGGCCATGCTGGAGTACCACCTTTAGTCGAGCAAATCGAGCCCAGGACATTCTTTGTAAGCCTAGTACTTATTCTATTGGTCTCTTTTACCGAACTGCTAAGTTACAGGGACGTAAGCACACCACCATCGGTTGACAAGCGATGTTGGCGGGACAAACACAGACACAAACATACACACACACACACATATACATATATATATATATATATATATATATATATATATATATACGATGGACTTCTTTCAGTTTCCGTCTACTAAATCCACTCACAAGGCTTTGGTCGGCCTGAGGCTATAGTAGAAGGCACTTGCCCAAGGTGCCACACATTGGGACTGAACCCGGAATCATGTGGTTCGTAAGCAAGCTACTTACCACACAGCCACTCCTACATATATATATATATGCATGTGTGTGTATATATATATATTCCCGAGTGTATATATATTCCCGAGCGTATATATATATTCCCGAGCGTCATACTAATACATCCTTTTGTTATTTACACCACCTGTCCTCGTCTGTTGTTGTTTTTTCGTATATTCTCCTATATATATAGAGAGAGATAGATAGATAGATAGACAGATAGATTTAATAAATAAAATTATGTAGAAAGTATACACAGTACACAATAAAACAAAGAGAAAAAGTATACATAGTATACAGCAGTAAAGGGGGGGAAAAAATGATGAAGACGACGGTAATGAACTTACATGTTAGAAATAAACAAAGTAACAAGTTCTGGGGGAACATAGTCAAAGACAGGATTGCAGATCTGTACTTTAGATACAATGGCACTCTCAGAGAATTTTACAACATCATTGGGACTCACGAAGCGATTGAAAGCATCCTGAAAGCAAAGAAAGATTTATTCAGAGAATGGATTGCATTTTCAAAAGAACAAGACAATGCAGTGTAAAACTATGGTTTTGAGTTCAATCCCACTGCAGGACACCTTGGGCAAATGTCTTCTACAAAAGTATATAAATACATGAGTCTTCTTCTAGGTTTTGTCTACTGAATTTATTCACAGGATTTTGGTGGACTCTATTTTTTTTTAAGCCTGGTACTTATTCTATCAGTCTGTTGTGCTAAAACACTAAGTTACAGGGATGTAAACACACCAACACCAGTTGTCAAGCAATGTTGGGGGGGAGACAAAAACAGACACAAACACATACGATTGGATTCTTTCAGTTTCTATGTATAGCCGAAGGCTAGAGAAGACACTCGCCCAATGTGTCCTGCAATGGGGTTGAACCCAAAACCATATGGTTGGGAAACAAACTTCTTAACCACATAGCTGAATTTGTGAGTATATATGTGTGTGTAAGTGCCTGTATGTTTGTTTACATTTGTGCTTTACAAGCAATTATGTTGCTGTCAGTTCCCCTGTTAAAGAGGCAGCCACCAGCTTTGTGTTTTCAAAGACATGTGGAATAAAATATCCCTTACTAGAAAAGCAGGTAAGGGTTAGCAGCAGGAAGGACATCCAGCTGTAAAATAAGGGTTTCAATAATATCTTCATCTAACCCATGCTAGCATGGAAAAGCAGACATAAAAGAAATGATGAAGAATGAACAAAATTTCAAAAGTGAAACCAGTTAAAGGATGAAAGGCAAAGTCGACCCGAGTGAAATAATAATAATAATGATGATGATCCTTTCTACTAAAGGTGCAAGGTCTGAAATTAGGGGGTGGGGCACTGGTCTATTACATCAACCTCAGTACTCAACTGGTTCTTATTTTATCGACCCCAAAATGATGAAAGGCAAAGTTGAACTCAGCAGAATTTGAACTCAGAACATACAACTCAAAGAAATGCTGTGAAGCATTTTGTCTGGCATGCTAATAGTTCAGCCTGCTCACTGCCTTGATGATGATGATGATGATGATGATGATAACAATGGCTTCTAATTTAGGCATAAAGCCAGCAGCTTTGAGAAGCGGGAATTAGTTAATTATATAGACCCAAGACCTTGACTAGTACTTTATTTCATCAAGATCTGAAAGGCTGAAAAACAAAGGTGATGTCAATGGGGTTTGAACTCAGAACGTGAAGAGCTTGAAGAAATACTGCAAAGCATTTCCTCCAATGCTTAAGCAATTCAGTCAATTCACTTCCCTAGCACAGAAACAAAGTAAGTTATCATAAAAAGAAAACTTAAGAAAAGAAGATAAACATTATTTGCTTTGAAACTCCAATGACCTAAATCTGCCTAAACAACCCTTCAGCTTATCAGCTCCTGTCAAACTGTCCAACCCATGCCAGCAAGGAAAACAGACGTTAAATGATGATGATGATGACAACTGTTTAAAGATGAGATACAGAAAGAGAGAGACTGACAGTGATTACATAGCAATTATTTTCAAACACTTATTCAAATGACACAGTATCATCATCATCGTTTAACGTCCGCTTTCCATGCTAGCATGGGTTGGACGATTTGACTAAAAAAGTATGTAGTATGAATAAGTATTCATAAAAGCATTTAATACACACCTGGTCATATGAACACAAGTACTGAGGAGATAGCTTGAACATTGCAGCAACTACAATCAGCTAAAACAAAAAAAAAAATAAATAAATAATTAAATGAAAATCAACAAATGTATTTAGACATTGAGTGAAAGTATTTTAAGAAATCTGACACTAAGAAAAGAAAAGATATAATTCATTAAGTCCAAACAGCAAGACATTAGTAAACACCAAACTGGTTGAAGTTTCTATATCAAAGAAAATATGAAGCGTTCCAAAGACAAAAACAGGTTAACTCTTCTACAGCAAGACACCTTATTTACATTATTTACATTCAACGGATATTTGTCCTCGTCTTGTTTGTTGTTAACACAATGTTTCGGCTGATATACCCTCCAGCCTTCTTCAGGTGTCTTGGGGAAATTTCGAACCTGGGTTCTCATTCCTAAGGTATTTTTCAATGTTATTATTATCATTACTGTTCAGGTCACTGTTTGGAATTGAACTTGGAATCTTGGGGTTAGTAGCCTGTGCTCTTAACCACTATGCCATATGCCCATAAGTTACTTAGTGACCTTGACAGTGCTGGTGCCACATAAAAAGCATCCAGTCCACACTGTAAAGTGGTTGGAGTTTGGAAGGGCATCCACTTGTAAAAAAATAAAAAAAGCCACGCCAAAACTGACCTCACCTGTGCTGGTGCCATTTAAAAAGTACTCAGTCCACTGTGGAGCGGAGTGGTTGGTGCTAGGAAGGGCATCCAGCCGTAAAAACCATGCCAAAACAAACAGCAAAGCACAGTGCAGTCTTCTGCCTAGGGAATTCCTTTCAAACCATCCAACCATGGAGGGTGGACATTGAATGATGGTGATGATTTACAGGTGATTGTGATGTGAAAGCAGCTACTTTCATCATCATTATCATCATCGTTTAATGTTCGCTTTCCATGCTGGCATGGGTTGGATGGTTTGACTGAGGACGGGCAAGCCAGTAGGCTGTACCAGGCTCCAATCTGATTGTACATGCATATTTTATTTATATATATATATATATATGCTTGTAAGGTAGTGAAGCTGTTTATAACTACCTGATGATGAGAAGAAAAGGAGCCCACACGCACTAACACCCATATATATATGGGTGTGCGTGGACTCATCGTCACATCATGAGATAATTATAGACAACCCTTACTGCCATACAAGCATATATACATATACAAACATACATACAAAAAAATAGGTATAGACAGATAGATAGGAAGATATTTAATAAATCTAGCTCATCAATAAAATTGTGGAGGCGCAATGGCCCAGTGGTTAGGGCAGCGGACTCGCGGTCGGAGGATTGCGGTTTCGATTCCCAGACCAGGTGTTGTGAGTGTTTATTGAGTGAAAACACCTAAAGCTCCATGAGGCTCCGGCAGGGGGTGGTGACGACCCCTGTTGTACTCTTTCGCCCCAACTTTCTTTCACTCTTTCTCCCTGTTTCTTGAGTAACACTGCGATGGACTGGTGTCCTTTCCAGCAGTGGGGGAACACATACACTATAGAAACCGGGCCCATGAGCCTGGCTAGGCTTTAAAAGGGCATGAGAAAAAAAAAAAAAAAAAAGAAAATTAATAAAATTGGTTATCTCTTTTGTTCCCTATTTCTGTTGAAATACACTGCCTTTGTTTCAATTAAGTTTGAAAATAACACACAAAATTTACTAAAATAACTTTGTCACAGGCAGGTTGGTATCAAAAGTGTTAATTTAGATCACTTTAAAACCGGAAGTATTTATCAAAGCACCGGGGACAGTCTCATATAGATTGATATCAAAAGGGCTAATTTATATACCATACGACATGAACATAGTTTTGTTACTCAGTATCTCAACAAACTTGTAGAGTGTCATCTTCATGTTTCAATCTAAATTTAAGGTAAGAATAAATATATCACTCACTGGTACAGAATGATACTTGGCAGCTAGAGCAATACTGTGACTTCCTTGAACTGCTTTCAGCCTACAATAGAAATAGCACAATGTTATGACTCACTATCTGAGATAAATCGTTGCTATTAAAATTCAAAATTTCAGGATTGTTAATAGGTGCTGGCATGGCTGTGTGGTAAAGGTTCAGTACCACTACTTGGTACCGTCATCAAGAGTCTTCTACTATAGCCCTAGATCAACCAGGGCTTTGTGAGTGGATTTGGTAGAAGTCTGCTATATACATACATATACATATATATATATATATATATATATATACATATAAGGGGGTGCTGAAAAGTTCTTGGCATTGGGGAAAAGAAAATACAGAAGGATCAGTTAATTATGATTTTATTCAACATATTTCCCTCTCAGATTTACACACTTATTGCAGTGGTCTTTCAGTTTTTCTAAGCCCTGTAAAAGAACTCGGAACTTTTCAGCAGCTCCTCACATGTGTATGTGTGTGTGTGTGTGTGTGTGTGTGTGTGTATTACAGGGTGTCCACAAAGTCTGGGTACATGGGGATTAACACATACTTTAAGAAATTATTATTTCTTATATTTAATTATGTTATGATTTTATTTACTCCACGTACCCAAACTTTGTGGGCACCCTGTATATATATATATATATATATATATATATATATATATATATATATATATATATATATATATATATATATATATATATAAAACAATGGTCTCTTTCTCCAAGTGAAGGGAAGATTGTATTATGCATGTGCACAAACTTCGATGCTACATGGTAGTGAAACATGGGCCCTGAATGCAGAGGACATGCCAAGGCTAGAGAGGAACGAAGCTGGTATGCTCCACTGGATGTGCAATATCAGTGCGCATGTGTGATAGAGCACTGGTGTATTGAGAGAGAAGTTGGCCATAAGGGGAGTTATATGCAGTGTGCAAGAGAGGAGATTGCACTGGTTTGGTCATGTGATGCAGATGGATGAGGAGAGGTATATAAAGAAATGCTGATCACTTAAAGTGGAGGGAAGTTGTGGAAGAGGGAAACCCAGGAAGACATGGGACAAAGTACTGAAGGACGATCTCAAAATGCTGAACCTTACAAAGGAGATGATGGAGGAACAAGATATGTGGAGTATTGTAACCACTTTTTTGGTTCCCTTCTCAGCTGAGAGTCCTTTGTCTTGCAACCTACTTGGTCACTCTGCTGATGTACATTAAAAGTTCCCATGCTGGTACCACATAAAAAGCACTCAGTAAACTCTGTAAAGTGGTTGGCATTAAGAAGGGCATCCAGTTGTAGAAACCACACCTAAACAGACAATTGGGGCCTGGTGCAGCCCTCCAGCTGGCCAGCTCCAGTCAAACCATCCAACCCATGCCAGCATGGAAAGCAGACATTAAATGATGATGATGATGATGTTTCTGCACAGTTTCCATTTACTGAATTTAAGTCACAAGGCATTGGTCAACCCAACGTTATATTAGAACATACCTAAAGCGTCACACGGTGGGATTGAACCTAGAAGCACATGGTTTCAAAGCAAATGTCTTAACCACACAACCAAGTCTTTTATGTCTATTCAGCATAAACTGTTTCTGGCTCAAGATTTGAATCACTTATTATAGCCATCAATGTTGTTGTTGTCACTATTGTAAAAGTTACTAGCTAACTTAATGTTAGACATGTGACCATTACTGCCCAACCACTAAGGAAATTGTTAAATATGATGGATAAATAATCTGAAGTGTTTATCTAATTATATGTTAAGCACTTATAATTTATTGCTTACACACTCATTTTTTTTTTTTTTTTCATACACTATTACACTGAGGACATCACAAATGCATATCTAAATAGTATTTGTATAACAAATTTAAGACTTTCTAAATATTATACAAAAGCAACACTTCAGATGTTAGAAACTTCCAGAGATATGAAGTTAATGGTGGAACTTGAAATAAATAAAGCTGTAAGTAATACCGTGATGCTACTATTTAGAGATTTATTTCAGGTTCTATCTGAAAATGATTTACAAAGAGTAATCTATACTTAATTTGTGTTCATAATCATTGTGTATAATCCACACTTTATGTTAATAATAACGAAGGCATGCGGCTTAGTGGTTAGGGGTATTCAGATTACAATCATAAAGTCGTGAGTTCAATCCTTGGCGGTGTGTTGTGTTTTTGAGTGAGACACTTTATTTCATGTTGCTCCAGGCCCATCAGTTATCAAAATTACACAACACTCTCACCTATATGTGAAACATCATCATTTTAGATCCACTTTCCACACCAGCATGGATTGTTCTGGTCTGAGTCGGATTTTATTCAGAGTTACTGCTTTCCCAGATAAGTCAGAAGACCACATCGCATTCACACATTTCCTTTCCTTTTTAATTTGGTTCCTATGGCTGAATACCTTTCCAAACATCAACCACTTTACAATATCCACTGGCTACACTTTTTTCATGGCACTAGTACAAGAGAGGTACTGTCATGTCACTGGAAACTACTAAAGGGTTTCTCAATCCTACACTTTACAGAGTGTACAGGGTACATTTTACCGCAGCACCAGGAAAAAACATACACACATACAGATACCAGTGTAAAAATGTCCAGCGTTCATTGTATATATATGTATATACATATATATATGTATATACATATATATATGTATATACATATATATATGTATATATATATTTATATAAGGGCATTACTATATAATAACGCCTCATGCCATGAGGGACTCTAAGGTCAGACTACTATAAAAAAACACATTTTTACCAAATGCGAGGAAATGCAACTTTCGGGAATAAATGATGAATTTTTCCCTTATGAGGTTTTTTTCACGCTAGCTACTTGATAAATTCTTGTAAAAGAATTCGTCCTATTATTGAATTTATATATGTATATATATATATATATATATATATATATATATATATATTGTTTGGTTATATGGTTAAGAGGTTTGCTCCAAGCTACTTGTTTCAAGTTCAGTCTCACTGTGTGGCACCTTGGCCAAATGACCCCTACTATAGGCACAAGCCAACTGAAGCCTTGCCAGTGGATTTCGTAGATGAAAAGAAAGAAGCTTGTCGTGTGTGTGTGTGTGTGTGCATGTTTGTGTCTCCTTGTCTTGGTATCACCCAATAGTTGTAAATGAGTGTCACTGTTATGAAAGCAGTGTCATTCATTTCCAATATTCTGACCATAAGGAAATATTCCCTTGCTTGGAAACAGATGAGGAATGTCAACATGAGCATCTGGCCATAGAAAATCTATCTCTATAAATTCTATCTGTAAGCATGAAAAAGGAGCAGGAGTGGCGGTGTGGTAAGTAGCTTGCTTACCAACCACATGGTTCCGGGTTCATTCCCACTGCGTGGCATCTTGGGCAAGTGTCTTCTACTATAGCCTCGGTCTGACCAAAGCCTTGTGAGTGGATTTGGTAGACAGAAACTGAAAGAAGCCTGTCGTATATATGTATATATATATGTATGTATGTGTGTGTGTGTGTGTGTATATGTTTGTGTGTCTGTGTTTGTCCCCCCAACATCGCTTGACAGCTGATGCTGGTGTGTTTACGTGCCCGTAACTTAGCGGTTCGGCAAAAGGGACCGATAGAATAAGTACTAGGCTTACAAAGAATAAGTCCTGGGATCGATTTGCTCGACTAAAGGCGGTGCTCCAGCATGGCCGCAGTCAAATGACTGAAACAAGTAAAAGAGTATAAAAGAGTATTAAAATAATGATGATCATCATCATTATTTTACTATGGCCAGGTACCAACCCAGGCCACAGCAACAAAGTCTACCCGCTACACTTCTCAGTCCATCATCACTGTCTCAAGGTCCAGGATACACTCCAGGCCAGCGTCTGCAATCAAGTTGTTGATGTAAGTGTAACAACATCTTCCTCATCTTACATCACCATGAACTGGGTTCCACAAGACTAATTTGGATGCTTCCAGTTCAGGGAGGCATATGAAGTGACCAGACAGTTGCAGTCATCTTTGCCTGATCTTCTCACTAACTTTCAGCAGGTCTCCATAAAGGCATTCATTTGTCATATGTTGCTGCCATTTCACATTTAGGGCCATTTGTAGCATCCTTGTGTAGCATCCATTTAGCACATTTGATCATTTCTTTGTCAGTGAACTGCCATATAATAGCACTGATTTGACAGTTCATCATCATGACAGATGATCATCATCATCATGACTCCACTATAAACACTATGAAAGAAAAAGTAAGACAGAAGGAAAGGACAGTATATACTAACCCTCCGTTTGCTAGTACTGTATGAGTTCCAATAATTACTTTGTTCACCCGAGACATCATAGCAAACACAGCAGAATCAGTGATCAACGTAGTTTCTATGTTGCTGGCAGCCAAACTCTTGGCCATTTTCTGACCCTGTTGAAAATTTAAAAGAAAAAAAAACATTTTTTTAAATATCAAATTTCATTAGGAAATCTTCAGAAAATAAAAATGACAATCTTACCAGAAGTATTTTATAGAAAGTTCACGAAAGACTATACTGTTATACTGATAATGATTTCAATGTCAGAGTGTAATTTAGTTATGATACAGCATATGACTGAATAATTAAACACTAATGCTAGAAATTATAAACAACTTACATGGAAAAACGGTGCTCCTTCAGTTACCATGACCTGGAATTTTCGTTTCCGAGCTGCACTCTAGTGGAAAAAAACACAAAAAAACAAATACAAGTATATCAGATGGTAAAGGACTGTAAAAAATAGTCAGATACTATACTAGAAGAGACACGTCTATTCCATGTCAGTATGTAAGAATGAATATAAATGAAGAGTATGGCACATAAAAGACACCATTTTCGAGTGTGGCCGTTGCCAGTACCGCCTGACTGGCCTTCGTGCGGGTGACACGTAAAAGCACCCACTACACTCTCTGAGTGGTTGGCGTTAGGAAGGGCATCCAGCTGTAGAAACTCTGCCAAATTAGATTGGAGCCTGGTGTTGCCATCCGGTTTCACCAGTCCTCAGTCAAATCGTCCAACCCATGCTAGCATGGAAAGCGGACGTTAAACGATGATGATGATGACTTCTATGGTGATAGTAAATAAGTAAACAAAACATTCCGGAAGGTAATTATATAAATACCATTATCATAGGCAGAGGTGTGACTGTGTAGTAAAATGCTTGCTTCCCAACCACATGGTTCTGGGTTCAGTCCCACTATATGGCACCTTGGGCAAGTGTGTTCTAATTATAGCCTCAGGTCAACCAAAGCCTTGTGAATGGATTTGGTAGACAGAAACTGAAAGAAGCCCATCGTATGTATATACACATGCATGTGTATTCTTTGTCTGTTCCCCACCACTGCTTGACAACTAGTGTTGGTGTGTCTATGTCCCCATAACTTAGCGATTTGGCAAAGAGATCAATAGAATAAGTACCAAGCTTAAAAAAAATAATAAAAAGTATTGGTGTCGATTGATTCGATTAAAAATTCTTCACAGTGGTACCCCAGCATGGTTGCAGTCAAATGACTGAAACAAGTAAAAGAGAAAAATATTGGAACAAAACAACCTTGCTTCCATTATGATGTCCCTCATTTACGACTATCATGGAATATCTAGATAAAGTTACAAACAAATACATACATATATATAGGCTGAGTTCCTTTCGAGTGTTGGGCCTGACAGAGGCAATGACCAAGACACCTTTGGCATTATGTTGTGCTTGAAAAGAAGACCCATCAAGCTGAGTAAAATTGCAGTCGTGGCAGATACTGGTGTCATGGAAATTGGCACCTGTGCTGTAAATCAAATCCACACTCATGAGCCTCTAGTTGGCTTGGGGCTAAAGTAAAAGACAAGTGCTCCAGGTTCCATGTAGTGGAACTGAACCCAAGACCACGAGTTTCTTAACCACATAGCTATACTTACATTATTATAAATACCTTTATCTTGTATCTCTTATTTTTTTATCTTTAATTGTTTCAGTCATTAGACAGCGGCCATGCTGGGGCACCGCTTTGGAGAATATTAGCTGAACAAATCAACCCATGTACTTATTTTTTTTGTAATTCCACCTTGGTAATTATTCTATTGGTTACTTTTGCTGAACCACTAAGTTACAGGAATGCAAACACCCCACTAGTTGCCAAGCGATGGTGGGGGACAGACACACTCATAGATAGAGATATATATATGATGATGATATAGGATAGGCTTCTTTCAGTTTCTGTCTACCAAATCCACTCACAGGGTTTTGGTCAGCCCAAGGCTCTAGCAGAAAACACTTGCCCAAGACACCATACAGTGGGACTGAACCTAGAACCATGTGGTTGGGAAGCAAACTTCTTACTACTCAGCTACACATGCAATGATAAATATTGTTATTTTTTGTCTTAAGACTGAAGCGTCATTGTGGCAATGATTTTAACACACACACACACACACACACACACAACAACTTTGAAGTCTTTTTCATTATTCATCCACAACCTGGCTGAAGACTCTTGCTTTTTGTCTGCATATGAGGACTTTATTCTCAAAAATAATCACATCCGTTCCAATATACAGATTATTAAGTTTCTATCATCGTATCTCTGGTAAAATATATGACTGAATTTTCTCACTACAGTTAAACAATGAAGCTTAAAGTATCTAGACACAGATGAAAGCATCAAGAGTTGTAGTCTCTACATGTTTTTAGAAGTGCATTGACAATACAAATGAAATGAGACAACTACTTAATATGTAAACTAAGTCATAAGCTTCACTCAACAAGAGCTCACTTTTAAGTATACAGCACTCAGTAATAATGATTCAGAAAATATTTTGGGTCAATTACTGAGATCAGTTTCAATGGGATTAGTTAAAAAAAAAGTTTATGAAGAACACCAGGCACTTATTGAAAACAATGTAGGTTACCTGCAATATCAGTATCATTGTGGGTGTTTGTGTGGTAAGTAGCTTGCTTACCAACCACATGGTTCCGGGTTCAGTCCCACTGCGTGGCACCTTGGGCAAGTGTCTTCTACTATAGCCTCGGGCCGACCAAAGCCTTGTGAGTGGATTTGGTAGACGGAAACTGAAGGAAGTCCGTCGTATATATGTATTTATATATATATATATATATATAGTTAAAAAAAAACAAAAAAACAACAAAGTGAGGACGTGATATGGTTAGTATTATTGGACGCTCAGGAAAGGAAAGAGAGAGTGTATGACGTTTCGGGCGTAGCCCTTCGTCGGAAAGATGGAAAGTTCGGAGAATGGAAGAACGGAGAAAGAGGAAAATGGTACCGATGCCCACAAGGTTACATTATATATATATATGTGTGTGTGTGTTTTTGTTTGTCCCTCCACCATTGCTTGACATCCGATGCTGGTGTATTTACGTCCCCGTAACTTTGCGGTTCGGCAAAAGGGACCGATAGAATAAGTACTAGGCTTACAAAGAATAAGTCCTGGGGTCGATTTGCTCAACTAAAGGCGGTGCTCCAGCATGACCGCAGCCAAATGATTGAAACAAGTAATAGAGTAAAAGAGTACAGAAGCCCTTAAAATGATATCATTTATCTTTATCTTTTACTTGTTTCAGTCATTAGAGTGCGGCCATGCTGGGGCACCACATTGGAGGGTTTAGTTGACCAAATCAACCCTAAGTACTTTTTGTTAAGTGTAGTACTTATTCTACCATGTCCTTTTGTCAAACTGCTAAGTTACGGGGACGTAAACAAACCAACACCAATTGTCAGTGGTCGGGGACAAACACCAAGACGCACATGCACACACACCACAGACTTCTTTCAGTTTTTATCTTCCAAATTCACTCACAAGGCGTTGGTTGGCCTGGGGCTATAGTAGAAAAATGCGGTGCCCCAGCATGGCCGCAGTCAAACGACTGAAAAGAGTAAAAGAATAAAAGAATATATATTCTGGGCAGGGGGACAGCTACAATAACTTGCTTTTATTCTTTTGCTGGTTTCAGTCTTTGGATTGCGACCATTCTGGGGCATCAGCTTTGATTACACCAGATCAGTACTTAATTTATTGGTTTTGAAAGGATGACGTGAAAAGACATTCGAGCGAGATCGTTGCCAGTGCCGATGGACTGGCTCCTGTGCAGGTGGCATGTAAAAGCACCCACTACAATCTCGAAGTGGTTGGCATTAGGAAGGGCATCCAGCTGTAGAAACTCTGCCAAATCAGATTGGAGCCTGGTGTAGCCACCTGGTTTCACCAGTACTCAGTCAAATCGTCCAACCCATGCTAGCATGGAAAGCGGACGTTAAACGATGATGATGATGATGATGATGATGATGATGATGTATATGATGAGCTTCTTTTAGTTTCTGTCTACCAAATCAACTCAAAAGCTGTGGTTGGTCTGGGGCTATAGTAGAAAACACTTACTCAAGGTGCCACATGGTGGGACTGAGCCCAAAACGACATGGCTAGGAGGCAAGCTTCTTAACCACACAGCCATGACTGTACCTCACAGCCACACTAAACTGAAATGTGCTGAAGAGGATTCATTGAATGTACCATATTAATTTTTGTAAAAGACAAGGCACAAGGCACCTTTATAAGAGAGGTGAGAACACATTAACCACTTAACCATTGAAACTTTCTTTACAAGTTTTAGGGAGAAAGAAAACAAAGATAGATAACAAAGAAAAAGGGTGATGATGACGATGATAACGATGATGAGGAGAATGGTGATGAAAGAATAAAAGTGAACTAATTTCAAAATTCACCTTAAGAAATGCTTCGACAGATTTGGACCAGCCTGATGTCATGATTATTTCTTTGGCATGAATATGCTCTAGTGCTTGTGATTCGATGTTTGGTATGCTGAAATTATACAAAATCATTTAGCATCATTATTATTTTCATGGTCTACATTGTTATGCTTGCATGGGATCAGATGGACTTTGTTAAGGCAGATTTTCTACAACCAGATGCTTTTCCTGTCACCAACCTTCATCTGTTTCCAAGCAAAGAAATATTCCCCACGGTCAGACATGCTTCATGGAAGACTGGAAACAAAGGATACCATTTATCTGACAGTGTTACTCATTTACATCTATCAGGCAGTATCAAAATAAGGAGACAGTAAGACACACACACACACTGAGCTCCATTCAGTTTCCATTTACCAAAAACCATTTGCCTATAGTTCCACACAGAGGAGCTGAAACCATGTTGATTGGGCTGGCACACTAGAAGGCTGCGCCAGGCTCCAGTCTGGTTTTGCATGGTTCTCTATGGCAGGATGCCCTTTCTAATGCCAACTACTCTGATATTTTGGTATAGGTGAGTGAGCATTCAGCTTGTTCAGGTGACAACAGATTTTGGCACAGGAAGTAAACACAAACATACACACAGGTCCACTTGGAAATATATATACATATACAGAGGGAATGAAAGAAAGAGATGGTAAGAGGGGGAGAGATACATAACACATACATACAAACATAACTAGGTGCTCACAGAGTAAGAAAAACAACAAAGTCAGCAATAAATCAACCAAATAGGTGGCGCCAAAATAGCTGGGACCAAAATATCTCACACCCCAAATATCATTACTTAATAGATGGAAATGTGGGAAGAATCACAAAAAAATATTATCTGAAAGCAAACTGACTTACCATGTCTCCAATTCAGATTTTATTTCAGAAATGGCTTCAATGATAATTGCCTGTATTATACAAATATTTCAAATAATAAGAATATAGAGATTGTGAAAAGAAAAAAGGAAGAAGCTTCATTGAACTATCAAATATTAAGCAAAGAAGGTGGAAAATGAACAATAGACTCAAGGGTACAATAGACTAACATTTGAAGTGTCACATGTAATAGAAAGTACAGAAAAACTGTTGAGTTTCCTTATCTATTTAAAAGATATAGATTTTAATATAATCAGCTTCTAAGGTCAAGGTGCCTGGCCTTGTGGTTAGGTTTTTGGACTCATGATAAGATCATAGGTTCATTTCCTGGATTGTTGCATCCCTGGACACGTTACATTATTTCACAATGCTTCAGTCCACTCAAATAAAAATGAGTTGCATCAACGACAGAGCAGCACTTCATAGACTTGTAAATGCAAGATGTCACCAGCCCTTGATGGCTCCAGCACACTGGACAACGATAGTACTATTGCAAATATGAATACCAGTAGAGACAACACAGAGTTCTAATTCTGCTGTTAAGATTGATTTTGCTTTTGAGATTGACTGATTTTATTGATCAGTTCCCCTTCTCAGAGGAGAGAAGCTGAGAAATAAATGACAATGAAATAAAACAAACAAAATGCACTCCTCCAATTCATCTTGGTGAGCAGCACTCTCAAATATGTGCTGACTCCAGCTGTGGCAGTCCATTCAGCTTGTTGCTTACTTGCTAATGTATATATGCTTTTATTCTTTTGCTGGTTTCAGTCTTTGGACTGCGGCCATGCTGGGTCACTAGCTTTGATTACACCAACCTGGTACTTAATTTAATGATTTTGAAAGGATAAAAGGCAAATTGAAACAAGGCCAGTACAAATCTGTCAAAGCATTTCTTAAGGTAAATTTTGAAATTATTTCACTTTTCCTCTTCAATCCCCTTAACCCCTCCTCTTCATCGCCATCATCCTCCTCCTTTCTTCTTTGTTATCTATGTTTTGTTTCTCACTAAAATGTTAAACAATGATGATGATGAGGATGAATATACCTAAAAGATCAAGTAAACAACATTCCTATCCATTAAGAAACTGGTTATGTCCTTAAAGACGAAACTAATATTTCAGATGTTACAAATAACAGGGACTTCACTCTTGAAGTGTACTAATAGTGGAGCACTGCTAAAGTGGCTTCTACCACTATAAAAATGCATTCAGTACATTCTGTGTAATTGTTGGCAAATGAGTGGAGATAAAATATAGCTGAGTGTTCTTTTGTCTTGCCAAACACACAACAACCTCTTTAGAGTTAGCTACAATAAAATGAACCTGGTACACTCTGTAAGATGGTTAGTGATAAGATGGTATCAGCAGTAGAAACCATGTCAAAAATGGAATATATTAGGTTGTCAGAAAAATTCTTCATTTATCTTGGGGGTTTTTTTTCAATTATTTTAAGAAATTAGTCAATAATATATTCTCCTTTATTGTTCCCAACTTCTAACCAACATTCCACTTGTTTGTCAAAGCCATCACTGATATTTTTTTAATTGTTGAAGAAAAATAGATTAAAATAAATACAAAAAAATCAAAGGCAGGTTAACTAGCAAGTTAGTTTTTGTTTGTGGCAGATGTTCAGGTGCAATAAAGACTGCAAACAAACAGGAAACAACTTCTATCTTATTCCAGGGTGAAAAACTAGAGGTAGTCGATAGCTTCCGCTATCTGGGCGACCAAGTTAGTAGTGGGGGTGGGTGCGCTGAAAGTGTAGCTGCTAGAATAAGAATAGCCTGGGCAAAGTTTAGAGAGCTCTTACCCCTGCTGGCGACAAAGGGACTCTCACTCAGAGTAAAAGGCAGACTGTATGACGCATGCGTACGAACAACCATGCTACATGGCAGTGAAACATGGGCTGTAACTGCTGAGGACATACGTAAGCTCGCAAGGAATGAAGCCAGTATGCTCCGTTGGATGTGTAATGTCAATGTGAATACCCGTCAGAGTGTAAGTATCTTGAGAGAAAAGCTGAACATTAGAAGCATCAGTTGTGGCGTGCAAGAGAGACGATTGCGCTGGTATGGACATGTGGTGAGAATGGAGGAGGATAGCTGCGTGAAAAAGTGCCACACCCTAACAGTTGAGGGAACCCGTGGAAGAGGTAGGCCCAGGAAGACCTGGGCTGAGGTGGTGAGGCAAGACCTTCGTACATTGGGCCTCACCGAGGCGATGACTACTGACCGAGACCTTTGGAAATGTGCTGTGCGTGAGAAGACCCGGCAAGCCAAGTAAGATCGTTGCCAGTGCCCCTGGACTGGTTCTTGTGCGGGTGGCACATGAGATGCACCATTTTGAGCGTGGCCGTTGCCAGTACCGCCTGACTGGCTCCTGTAGGATTTTCGAGCGAGATCGTTGCCAGTGCCCCTGGACTGGCTTGTGCGGGTGGCACATAAAAGACACCATTTCGAGCGTGGCCGTTTTCGTGCGGGTGACACGTAAAAGCACCCACTACACTCTCTGAGTGGTTGGCGTTAGGAAGGGCATCCAGCTGTAGAAACTCTGCCAAATCAGACTGGAGCCTGGTGTTGCCATCCGGTTTCACCAGTCCTCAGTCAAATCGTCCAACCCATGCTAGCATGGAAAGTGGACGTTAAACGATGATGATGATGATGATGATGACAAAAAGAAAACAAATTTATTTGACATCCCAATACAAGGGAGATGGTACTCAAGAGTTCATCTCCAAGGGTAGTAACTCTGAATAATCACGGACTCAGACCGTGATGACTCAGCTAGCTAATGCATGTCAGCAGGAAAAGCAGGCGTAATATGATGTTGATGATGAAATAAATGATTAAAAAAGCATAAGAATTGATAGCAAATACTTTAAAAAATTGATATTTTACAACTTACTTGGAAGTCAGGCACTTGTAGTGTGTAATCATCAGACACTCCTTCACTGACAAAACGTTTCTAGGAGAAATAACACAAAATAGTCAATAAATAAAGGGTTGAAAATTTTATGATTCGCTATTCACTAATATCTATTTTTTGTCAGTCGCTCCCATTAAATGGTATAGTTGTTCATACATATTATAATTCTGTTTCATCAATTTCTCATAACAGTTTGGAAGTATACATTAGTTACTCAAGTCAACCAGGAAATTATTAAGAGCAGCCAAAATTTCCTTCATATCACACAATGCCATCTCAAAAGACAAAAGGAAAATGACAGATTGCGCAATATAGTTCTAGATACACTACAGCAAGAGAGAGAGAGAGAGAGAGATGCTTAGTGCTGGAACACTTCTGATCACAAAGTCTGACTAATCAAAGTAGACCAGAGCTTAAACAACGTTAACATCAGATCAGCACGACTACTGGAGTACAGTAGACTGGTTAAATTCTGTTACAAACACACATTAGGAAGCATCACTAATTATTACTTTCAATTACACCATGAATTTAGGAGCTAGATGTTAAGAAGTAAATAATTAAAAAAAAAAATGTAATAAATAGTTTAAAAAGGAACATATATATAACAAACTAATAACAATAACTTTTACCTTCTACTTGTTTCAGTTATCAGACTGCAGTCATGCTGGAGCATTGCCTTGAAGAATTTTAGTCGAACGAATCGATTCCAGTACTTTTTTTTTAAAGACTGATATTTATTGTCGGTTTCTTTAGAAACTGCTAAATTACCAGGACATAGAGACACCAACACCTATTATTACATGATAGTAGGCAACAAACACAAAGACACACAGTTATATATATATATATAAAATATAAGATGGGTTTCTTTCAGTTTCCATCAACCAAATCAACTCACAAGGCTTTGGCCAGCCCAAGGCTGTAGTAGAAGACACTTACCCAAGGTGCCAGGCAGTGGGACTGAACCCAGAACCAAGTGGTTGGGAAACAAGCTTCTTACCACGCAGCTATGCCAGCACCTATATGTAACTGAACATTCAATATAGCATACACCAAGTCTCTTTATGAACACTCATCAACTTGCAGATCTCTCTATTAATGGTCCCAATCACATTTTGGAAGAGGTGTTCATTCTTATTTCGTATTTTGGTATTTTTCAAACACCTTCATATAAGGAATCTTGCTTTATTATCCATCTAGCAAATGCCTTTCTATTTAATGATATTATCAACTGTCAGATGTACAAACCTGTAAAGCTTCTTGTGGATCATCACCCAAGGTCTTGCCTTCGGCACTAATAACAAAAAAAAAAAAAAAAGATTGAAAGAACATTAATACCTTCATTGGAAAACATTCATAATGGAGAAAGTGAAAATATAAAGTGAAGGATGAACATTAATAACAATTTTAACTGGAAATTATGCATCACAGTTTTGATAAATACTGTCAGTGATATGTTAAATCCAATATAAGTAAAGAGCAAAATCTGACACCGTTAGTATTAAACATGACAATAATAAGTCAAAATTGTTTGACTTACAAGTGATGGGGTGATGAAATATGTTTTGTAGGATCTGATCTTATCATTGCTAATAAACTGAATAGTCATAAGTAAAACAGAAGCCATTTTTAAGAAAAGCAAATTTTAAAATTTAGTGTTGGAATTTTTCTCTATTTTCTTGTAATACAAAACTAAGCAAATTTATTTGTACATCAACTATAACACATATGGCACTTTATCTGAAAGAAACTACGGAATTTAGACAACTACAATTCATACTCAGTGGACTAATACTTTTAGGAAATATGACTATTCAAATTATTAGCAATGATATAAAGATCCAAAAGAGAAGTTTCTTGCTTACAAATTTAGGATAATATTTGATTAAATAGTCATGAGTTAACATTTGCATTACTAGATAATCCTTGCCTAAAAATGGATTCTGCCTCTGAAAAGATGTCACAGAGAAATTGTTGTTAATGCAATCATCATCATGAACCAAACCTTACAAAACAGACATCTAGAAGCAGCTGGAATAGATGGTCCGAATGTTCCAACAAGCTCTGCTTTCTTTACAACAAGAAAATATTCTCAAATTGTTTGTAACATTAATAACTAAAAGACTGTATAAGAAACTTCGGTTCACCTGGCATATTCTTCTCGGATCACTTTTAATACTCTTCGCACCATATTACCAATAACTGATTCTGAAGGCTGAACAGACATCATACGCTTGCCTTCTCGGCGAATCACATCCATCAACTCCCTGAAAATTTTAATAGATTTATAATTAACCAGACAAATCACAAAGAGTGAGTTCTTCAATCTTAGATAGTTTTCTCCATTTTCATTTGTTATAACAATAAACTAAATGGCTAAAGTAAAAATAATGTCTAAAATTCAAATTAAAATCAATCAAGTCAACCAACACTAGAAGTGGTTAATGATGAAAGTGAATTGAATGGAAACCATTCATTTGAATGGCAACATTCAACACCAGCTGCTAAATCACATTACCCTATTGTCAGTCCGAAATGTCCATACTTGTTTTCAGACTTTTACTTAACCCTCGTTTCATGTTTTAAGCAATAAAAAGCTTTCCTTTCGTAAGTCTCAAGTTTACTCTGTTGGTTGAAAAAAATTGGGTATAAGCACAGGAGTGGCTGTGTGGTAAGTAGGTTGCTTACTAACAACATGGTTCCGGGTTCAGTCCCACTGCGTGGCACCTTGGGCAGGTGTCTTCTACTATAGCCTTGGGCCGACCAAAGCCTTGTGAGTGGATTTGGTAGACGGAAACTGAAAGAAGCCTGTCATGTATATGTGTATATATATATATATATATATATATATATATATGTGTGTGTGTGTGTGTGTGTGTTTGCGTTTGTTCCCCCAACATTGCTTGACAACTGATGTTGGTATGTTTACGTCCTTGTAACTTAGCAGTTCAGCAAAAGAGACCGATAGAATAAGTACTAGGCTTACAAAGAATAAGTCCTGAGGTCGATTTGCTCGACTAAAGGTGGTTCTCCAGTATGGCCGCAGTCAAATGACTGAAACAAGTAAAAGAGTAAAAAGAGTATATACACAAACACACACATAATCGGCAGAGAATTACTTACTTGGCATTATTCCATTCATATTCAGAGATGATTTGTACAAGGAGATCAAGTACATGATGAGCAAGATAGTGAGAACTAAAGAAGACTCTGAAATGAAACGAATTATATAAAAAATTTTATCATTATCATCAAATTTGTTTATTAAGTAATTGTTGAAAAAAACATAGAACTTATTGTTGGAGGAAGTCCCTCACTTTTCCTAAAGGTTCCCCAGCTTTAAGGATATTGCAAAAGGCCTGGTCGGAAGCACAACCTTCCAAGATCTTTTACAGGGCTTAGAAAAACTGAAGGACCACTGCAATAAGTGTGTGAATCTGAGAGGGGAATATGGTAGATGAAGTCATAATTATCTGAGCCCCTCGTGTGTGTCATCAGTAAGAAAAGGACATCCCATATTTAAGGCAGAAATAGAAAATTTTCAAACTATGAAGTAAACGATCTGAATCGCTGGTTTTACACACGAGTTAAAGTGTATGCTGTAATATTTGATTTAATAAGGCAGGGGTTCAGTTAGTGGTTAGGATTTACAGTTAAGGTTTAGGGTTGGGTTTAGGATAAGAGTGAAGATTAGAGTCGAGTTATAGTTGGGTCTAGGTTAGGAATGGAATATTTTAATGTATTTTAATGGGCGTTAAAAAAAATTTGAAGTGGTAAGAAAAGAATAACGGAGGAACATAAGGATCACAAACATATTTCTATCTTATTACATGACAAGATAAAAGATAGATGCTCTTATCTTTGTAACGATAATACCGGCGGATGTCTGGAACAGCTGTCCTTCGAAGTTCGGCACTATCATGCTATTAGCTAGGCAGACAGACAGATACTTCACTAGCAGTGAGCACTTTCACTTCTGACAGCTAATAGCATGATAGTGCCTCTCTACCTTATAGTAAAAACTCCGGCGAAATGCCTACACGTGTATGAGAGAAATTTAATAATAAAAAAAGGGGAGACAGGGTCAAAATTCGGTGGAAATAAAAATAAGAGAATATATTATAGATATTTTGGTACAAAATGTGGCGTCGAATGAAATCGCATTTTATCGAGTAAATATGTCCAATGGATCTCCGTCGGTTCCAACAATGAGTGTTGTGTATTCAAGTGTTCCACCTGTTAAATTATTTTGTTCAGGATAAATACACTTTTTAGTATTTTTTCGTTACTACCATCATTTACGTCAACGAAGCATTGATACATTCTAAACTAATTCGACTATTAAAACCATCGGGAAACATTTGTTCTTTAAGGTAAATCTTACCTTCAAAGTGAGAAGGGTATAAAATTAAGAATTTACCAAAATACCATACAAATAAAATTTAGTAGTGGGCAGGATTTCCGCAGAAGTTTTATATTTTTTTGCTATGGTTACGTTTTGTTTTCATTATATAGAATCGTTTGAGCGTCGGACAAAATGCCGAGTTCTAATTCCGCCGTGGTCCAACTTCGCCTTCCATACCTCTGAGGTCGATAAAATAAAATATAACAAAAGTACTGGGGTAGATTATATCGAATTAACCCCTTACCTCAAGTGCTGGCCTTGTATCTAAATCACAAACCATTATATTTAAACCACAGCTGTCACTAGGAAACCAGGACGACTTTCTCGTATATACCATGATTTCGCTAATTGTCTCAGATGGTCATTAGCCCCATTTAGTCACAAGCAAACACACACACCTCTAATATATCTGTGTGCGAGTATGTTAAAGCAGAGGTTTTCAAACTGTGGTTCGCGGACCACAGGGGGTCCGCAAGGACAAGACAGGGGGTCCGTGGACAGCAAATACTTTTTATGGGCAATTTGATTTTATATATGTTTTTTAATCGAAATCTTTTAATTGACAATAAACCTATATGTTAAATAAATAAATGTAAAAATATATGTTATTTTAAGCAAATATTTATGTATAAATTTCATAAGTGTTTATAAGGGGGTCCCTAAGGTAAAGGCTGAAATATAAAGGGGGTCCGCAAGTCAAAAAGTTTGAAAACCCCTGCGTTAAAGCATAATTTCATCATCCACATTCGATTCAATTATTCATTGTGCGAAGAACAAAATGATTTTAAACAGTTTCGCAAAAAGTGATTAATGTCTATAAAAACGAAATATTACAATATGTATACACATCAAGCTTTCAAATATCAAGTATATAAAATATATATATATATATACATATGCATTCTAGTTGAATATAAACGTAGTTACTAACTGCGCTTTTAATTCCGACAGAAAACTTTCGATCCGTTCATTAACATCCCTTTTATCGACATTTCCAGACGGCATGGTGAGAAATTGGTGTGTGTCAGTGTGTCACAATCTCCGACTTAAATAGTAACAGTTGCTGCGCATGTGCGACAGTTTCCTCATTAACCGGTGTAAATAGACTTGAAGAGAAAATAAACAAATTTCAGAAAATAAGTATTTTTTAATCACATTCAGTTTTTATTTGAAGTAATAAGTTTCAAAAGGTTTATCTTAAGTGTCCCATCCAACAAACCCTAAGATATAGAAGCCTAAGGAAAGAGCACGACAGTTCCTTATAGAAACTTGTTGCTGTTTAGCCATGGGTCAGCTCCTATAACCAAGGTGTTCCCTTCGTAACCATCCCGTCTTTTGTTGTTGTTTTTCTTTCTTTTTAGATACAATGAAACTAGGACATTTTCCAACGCCTGTCCTTTTTTCTAAGACGGTGTAGGGTGTGATCTGAGCGAGATTTATACTGCTATTTCTAGCAGATCCAGCGACTAGTTACAGCTCTTTTCTCATAGGCTTAAAAATGTGCTGCACCTGCAGAGCTACTTTATCTCGCTGTCTTTTCTGAACTGCTAATGTAAGAGCCTCCTCAAAGAACTTCTTCTTGTATACAGTTATGAGGGGGTTATATGGTGTGCTTCGATCAAAACTCCACCCAATTTGTTTTCAGCCACTACACAATAAATAACAAAACCCTACACAAGCGAATGACATTTCTCTCAAGGGCAGGTAACAATGAAAACGGTAAGTGTACGAAAGGAATCGAAAATGCAGCGGAAATATATTTAGAATATTTGTAATTCATAAAAATGACCCTCAGGAGTTCTTGGATAAAGAGATGGCGACAGTACAGGCATCGATTCACACCATGGTTAGCTTTCAACTGGACTAATAGGTAACTTTTTTTTTTTTTGAAAACTTTTCTTATACTAGCAATAATAAATCTCTGAGCTACTACTTTTTTCCGAAATTCTCAGTCCTGTCTTTCGTAGTTCCTCTTATAAACATAAAAGTCATAAGCGCTTCTTCGATTCATAGGCCCCATTTACTTTGAAAGTGTTTTCCACGGAAACGAAACTTAAAAGAGAATATTAAAATTATGAAAGATGTTTCTGTTAATGAATTTTCATTTACGACTTTTAAAATATGTAAATCTGGAGAAATAAATTTTCTTTAAAAAAAAAAATGAATATGTGCAGGCTTGGCTACGCAGTAAGAAGCTTGCTTCCCAATTACATGGCTTCAGGTTCAGTTCCACTGCATGGGTACCTTGGGCAAGTTTCTTCGACTATAGCCGTGGGCTGACCAAAGTCATTATGAATGGATTTGGTAGGTGAAACCTGAAAGAAGCCTGTCGTATATATATATATATATATGTGTGTGTGTGTTTGTGTGTACC
Source organism: Octopus bimaculoides (assembly GCF_046866305.1). Classification (NCBI taxonomy): domain Eukaryota; kingdom Metazoa; phylum Mollusca; class Cephalopoda; order Octopoda; family Octopodidae; genus Octopus; species Octopus bimaculoides. The sequence continues at coordinate 16,364,369 of NC_142935.1, forward strand.
CAACCACCGCTTCACAGCCGGTGCTGGTTTGTTTACGTCCCTATAACTTGGCGGTTCGGCAAAAACGGCCGATAAAATAAGTATTGGCTTAAGAAATAAGCACTGTGGGTCGATCTACTCGACTAAACCCTTCAAGGTGGTGCCCCAGCATTGCCGCAATATAATAACTGAAATGAGCGAAAGAAATAACTAAAAAATTGGGAGATGTATGTGCGCATGCTCCGAAAATACCCCCTTTTTTTCTTTTTCAATATCGTAACTAATTATCAACTTTTATTAGACCGTTCTTAACCAAAGAATCTGAATATCTCCTTCGAGAACATATTACGAAGACTCATCAAAGATTAAATTAACAGCGAGAAAGTTATTGACCTATGAATATGAAAAATTACCAAAAAAAAAAATGCGCGCTCGCGAACGGGGGGGGGGAGGACAAAAGTATTTTTTATCTCTGTGCCCAAACAATAGCAGATCGCCTGCTATTGTTGAATCAATGATGCTACAGCATGTCGAGACAGAAAGTATAACAAAACTAGCTGATGACTCGCCTGCTTTTGAAAACTTGGATAGTCATGGGTTTGTGCACATGAGGAGTAATTCTTCAATGTCGCATATGAATTTCAATACAGGTTTTTATACGGATCCTGTAGACGGAGGGTGAAGCGAGGCCAAACGTGAATACTAACTAACTGCTGGTACTTCAACGGACTTGTTCGCTTCATATTTCATTGAGTTTATGTGGCGGGAAAAGTGTGCGGACGGACACTTTAAACATTTGCTGGCTATCTTTCGATTTGATGTGAAGAAACGTCAAGTAAAAGCACATAGGTTTTGTTTACATCTAATCGGCCTGTTAGGGTTAGGGTTAGGGTTAGCCGATTATATTTTCCCTAGAAAAACACCACAAAATAATCGATCGATTGCACCTACATTGTTTTCTTAAACATACACCTGAGGTATTGAACAAGGTATAGTTATGCACTTGCTCGGGCGGCCTGGTGCGTGCGGCATCGGTGACGGCAATGACTTCAGCCACGTGACGGTTCTGTTTACATGTTAACCTACGATGTAGACCATAACGTGAGGAATATTTGTGAATGAATTCTGAATTACGCTATCATGACACCACGTGGTCTCCCGCTGACTTTTTGTGTGTGTATGTGTGTTTTTACATGTTCAACGGGTGAGGATAAACAAAGTCGCTAAAATTGTCGAATATGTACATAAAGTAACACTTTCCTGGGGGAGGTAAAGGACATGGACCACACCAGCTTCAGGTTTTTTTGTTATAGTTTTTTTCAACAGAAACCCACCTTTTCGACTACGGAGATTCTGAATCTGCAAAAAGAATCGGCATTTCAAAATTTTTATTCTACCACCACCAGTTTTTCACTTTTTTCGGAAATTTTTTTTCGCGAAATACGTAGAAAAATACGGAGATTATGATTCTGAAAAAAAAAATTGTAAAAATTCAATTTTTCAAAAAAAAAAAAATTATAAAAAACACCCCTCCCCTCTTACTAAAATAGCAGAAGTAAAAAGGATCTCAACAGAAAACTCGATATGCTAGAGACAGCAGCTAAACGACGAATCACGTTTTCAAAATTTTAACTTCCCCCACCCCTTTTTTTTATTTGCCATGCTTCACGGCAGCGAAACATGGCAGTTCGCACACATACATCATACAATCTACCTTTCACTCTGAGTGAGAGGCCCTTTGTCACCAGCAGAGGTAGGAGCTTTCAGAACTTTGCCCAGGCTATTCTTATTCTAGTGGTAATGCTCTCTGAGCATCCACCCCGACTACAAACTTGGTCACCTGGGTGTTGTTGGCACTCCGTCTCGCTTACGACGTTGAGGGTTCCAGTTGATCCGATCAACGGAACAGCCTGCTCGTGAAATTAACGTGCAAGTGGCTGAGCACTCCACAGACACGTGTACCCTTAACGTAGTTCTCGGGGATATTCAGCGTGAGACAGTGTGACAAGGCTGACCCTTTGAATTACAGGCACAACAGAAACAGGAAGTAAGAGTGAGAGAAAGTTGTAGTGAAAGAGTACAGCAGGGTTCGCCACCATCCCCTGCCGGAGTCTCGTGGAGCTTTAGGTGTTTTCGCTCAATAAACACCCACAACGCCCGGTCTGGGAATCAAAACCGCGAGTCTGCTGCCCTAACCACTGGGCCATTGCGCCTCCACCCATGCCAGTGTAGAAAGCAGATGTTAAACGATGATGATAATGTGTGTGTGTGAATTTCCATAATCTAAAATCAACATGTGATATGTTTGGTCTACAATTCTTTTTCTTATTTTCCCCCTTTTTTTCCTTTACTTTTGAATACAAACTATAAAATTATGTAAAAATGTATTTCTCAACAAATTTCAAACAAAAACTTGTAATTTCACTGCTACTCCAGCCATTGAAAAACCTCTCACTACAGCTCAATGTTATTCATTCATTTTCCCTCACCTACATTAAATGTTTTGGACTGCCACTCATCCCCTCTCCTGTCATGGCTGTCTTTCTCAACCAGTTTGGCTGCAAACAAAAATACATTACTTATTATACATTATTATTTCTTACTTAGGCACAAATTTATAGACTACTGTCTATAAATGAGATTTTATAGCATCAGTGATGTTTTTATTATACGTGGAGTTGGCTTCAACTCGATGCAAAAACAGGTTAAGTTGCCAACAACAATAAAATCTATATAATTTGTATTTTTTCTCAAGAATAATGTTAATGTTTCATACACATTGTTAATACAAACATATATATGCTTAACTAACTAGACTTTATATAACTGTGTCTATTATACCTGCATGCATATGTCCAGAGAGAGAGAGAGAGAGAGAGAGAAACTAATTAGGCATAATATAAATGTGTCTATTATACATCTGTGTGTGTAGAGAGAGAAAGAGAGAGATTCACTAGACATCATATAAATATGTACAGGCATCTTCAAAAATTTTGTGACACTTGCAAGTTTGGTAGTGATTATACCTTGCCACTCTTGTCCAATCAGCTCCTGATTTTGTCCATCCATTGCACTATTTGCTTGCCTCTTGATCTACTAACCCCTACTCTTTTTTTTTTCCATGAAAATGTTTTCCAGACCTCTGCTTCTTTGAATATGGCCATAATAGATGAGCTTTTGTTTTTACACAATGTTTAAGAGTTGTCTTTCACCTACATGTTGTAAATCCGCCCCCCCCCACTTCCATTCATTTGTCCAATGGTCTTTGCAAGAGACTTGTAACATTCTCCTATACACCCACATTTCAAACACATTGTCTTCTCTTCAAATTTGTCAGAGTTCATGCTTTGTGACCATAAATATCCTATTGGCCAAATGAACACTTGCACTAACCTTGTTTTTAACTCATTTGGGACACTTTTGCTACTCCAGATGCTAGTCAAGACTAGCCATGACCTAATCCCTTTCTTAAATAATTAATTTTTTTTAATTGCTTATTTCTGAGAATGAAACTTTTTGCCTGAAAAATATAAAGGCTATTAAACTCTTTTCTTTTTGCATTGTAAGAAGCTCTTTATCTTCCTCCTCCTCCTCCTCCTCATCATCATCACTTAAAGCCTGTTTTCTATGCTGTCATAGGTTGGATGACTTGACAGCAACTGGCAAGGTCAAGGGTCACACCAGGTTCCATAGTCTGCTTTGGCTTGGCTTCTAGATAGACCCCCTTCCTTATGCCAACCACTTCACAGAGTATATTGTGTGCTTTTTATGTAGCACTTTGGTTTTAGGATATCAATTCTTTTGTGGTGGGTGGCTCCTCTTGAGTAAGGGCAGTCCATCTTCACTATTTTATTATTTTCATTGTGGATTAAATCACTCTCTCATAGACACAATTTGTTAATTTGCTTTTTAAATTTTTTTTTTTTTTTTTTTGCAGAACTAAGCGACATGTAGAAAGTCCTCAATCCGATAAACTCATTCCAGATTCCTTTATACGTGAAGATCTGTTACGTTTTTGTGAATCTTTATACAGATATGAAACAGCTAAAGAGACAACATTTAGAAATGGTGAAGATTTTTGTAAAACCACAAGCTTTCTAAGCAGAAATCCATTCTCAACAAATGCAGATATTCATTTGGATAGCTTAGCACTCAGCCATGAAATTCTAGGCTTTACCCTTGAGAGAAAATCCAGTAGTTTATCTGAAGCTGGTGGTGGCATATTTGTCACAAAAGGTTCAATACCAGCCAACACGTTTGTTTGTCTTTATCCTGGTAAGTTTAATTAAAACTGTTGTGTCTGGGGAGAGTCATTTTCTTATTGTGCCTTAAAATTTAACACACTCACTGGTAAAATTTCCACTTATTTTTCTTTTTATTTTTCTAAAATTTTCATTGCGTCTTGCAACCTTATCAATCTTACCGGTGAGTGTGTTAAATTTTAAGGCACAATAAGAAAATGACTCTCCCCAGACACAACAGAATATGCTTCAACACATGAAATCACATAAAAAAATCTTGAAAACCAAATCCAAAAACGAAATTTAATTAAAACATTTTAGAAAAATCATCATCATCGTCGTCTTAATGTCCTCTTTTCCATGCTTGCATGGATCAAAGAGAATTTGTTGTGACAGATTTTCTACAGCTAGAAGTTCTTCCTGTCACCAGCTCCCACCTGTTTCCAAATAAGGTAATATTTTCTCATAGCTAAACCTCCTTTTCATGGATGACTGCAATGGGATTGAACCCAGAACCATGTGGTTGGGAAGCAAGTTTGTTACCACACAGCCACGCCTGCACCTATTTTCTCAGGATAAATACCACAGGAACTGACCTATCAACAGTGTACAAATATTAAGTATCATGCATAGATGGCTGTTTAACTTCAATACTACCTCAGTTATGTTTGCCAAATTTTTACTGAATCTTAATTTATTTTAAACACAGGCACAATTTATAGAGTTCACGATCCACTCTTCTTTCAAAGTCTTAAAAACCAATTCATTTTCCGCTGCGCTGACCAAATACACATTGATGGTAATGACAGAGGATTATCAAAACTAATATTCAAGTAAGTGTTGTTTACAGCCCTTACTTGTTTACTGGACATTTCATTTCTTATCAGGATTGTTATGTTATAAAAACAGTTAAGCTATACATGTGTATCATTATTTTTCTTATAATTTTATATCACTGTATGCTTTAACCCTTTCACTACCAACCTTTCTGACACCTGATGAAGGCTGGAGGGTATATCAGCCGAAACGTTGTGCTAACAACAAACAAGATGGGGACAGATATCCGTCGAATGTAAATAATGATCATCATCATAGTTGTATAAAATAAAAACATACCGAATATGACAGAAGTGTGACTGTGTGGTTAAAAAGTTTGTTTTGAAGCCCAGTGGTTTAGAGTTCACTCCCAGCTGATGTCATCTACTATGTCTACTTTCTAATCAAAGCCTTGTGACGAGAAGTGTAAGAATCTCATGGGTGTATGTGTCTCCTCTTTGTCTTGAGATTTGAATGCTGATTGAAAACTAAGTCACTGTTCACACAAACAGTGCCAGTTTAGTCTTCCACAAAAATATGTCTGGCCATTGAGCTGGTCATTGTTTAAAGGACTTAGGGAAATATTACCTTAGTCAGGAAACAGGTAAGAGTTGATGACAGGAATAGCATCCAGCAGTAAAAAATCTGTTTCAACAAATGTCTAACCCATATCAGCTTGGAAAACAAATGAATGTTAAAACAACTACGATTTGAAGAACAAATTAGACTCTAGGAGTATGGGAAAATAAAATCATTAACTGATGTGGATAGAGATGGAGATTGTCTTGTTAGTTAATAATTAAAATTGCTAATGAACTAATTTCATTGGTTTGTTGTAGGTCTTGCACTCACCGTGATCGTCGGTTTCCTTACTGGACAGCAGATGCAACCTGGATGTCAACATGGCCAGTAAATCCACTAGCCGTTGGTCAATATGTGAATAACCAAACTCCAGGTAAATACTGTCAGCTAACCTTTTATTTATTTATTTATTGTTTCAATCATTGAAGTGCAGCCACACTGGAGTAAAGTATTAAGGTGTTTTTGTTAATAATATCACACACAGCTCCCCACCATTTATTTTTAAGTTGATTATCTTACTGATCTCTATTTTAAGTTATGAAGAATTGAAATAGAACGCTGTTTTTCAAGAGGTGTCAATGTAAAGAAAAACATGGAGACTAACACATATATATTCCCATTCCTTTTTTGTCCACGTTTTTTGATGTCCTGTATACGGATATGCATCTATATATACATGTAGATGTAGGTATGTACATATATGTATGTATATATGCATATGCTCATATACCATTTGTATTATATATACACACACATACATATCCATTTAGCATCCATATTTTATCCTGGCACGAGTTTGAAGGCACTTCACAGGATCTGACAGATTTGAGGACTGTTGGGTTCCCATGTCTGCTCTGGTGTAATGTACACACACATCCACACAAGCTTATTTCAGTTTCCATCTTCCAAATCCACTCACAAGACTTTGGTCGGTTCGAGGCTATAGTAGAAGACATGTGCCCAAGGTGCCATGCAGTGGGACTGAACCCAGAACCATGTGGTTGGGAAGCAAGCTTCTTATCGCACTCAAAGCCAGGACCCTTTCAGTATCCCTCATGTTATTGATAGTTTTTTTGGTTTATTTTACTATTGCGTGGTAAGAAGCTTGCTTCCCAACCACATGGTTCCAGGTTCAGTTCCACTGCATGGTACCTTGGGCAAGTGTCTTCTACTATAGCCTCGGGCCAACCAAAGCCTTGTGAGTGGATTTGGTAGACGAAATCTTAAAGTCCGTCGTATGTATATATTTTGTGTGTGCCTGTGCTTGTCCCCCAACCATCACTTGACAACCGATGGTGGTGTGTTTACATCCCCATAACTTAGCAGTCGATTTGTTTGATAAAGGCAGTGCTCCAGCATGGCTGCTGTCAAATAACTGAAACAAGTAAAAGAATTAAAGAATATTGATAGAAAGGCAGCAAGCTGGCAGAATCATTAACGCACCAAACAAAATGTTTAGCAGCATTTCTTCCGGCTTTTTAAAGTTCTGAATGCAAATTGCACTCAGATTGTCTTTGCGTTTCACCCTTCCAGGGGTCAATAAAATAAAGTACCAGGTGAAGCACTGCAATTGATATAATCAAAAAAATTACTGGTGTTCTGCCAAAATTTGAAATCATTATTGATAGTTAATGTTCAATCTGCATTGCTAAATTCTTCAATAACACTAATGTTTTACATACAAGGAGTTGCTGAAAAGTTCTTGACTTTAAGAGTGTCACAAAAAGGTATGGTTGGAGGCCCAACCTTCCGAGTTCTTTTACAGGGATTAGAAAAACTTAAGGACCGCTGCAATAAGTGCGTGAAACTGGGTAGGGAATATGTTGAATAAAATCATAATTGACTGATCCTCCTGTATTTTCTTTTACCTTAAACCAGGAACTTTTCAGCGCTCCCTCATATATATGGTGTCTTTGTGTACAAAAATAATTCTTCTCTTTTTATTCCAGAATTTCCAGCCAATGTAGCTTATCAAGAATTTGACATCTCATCAGATTTTCCAATACATCTCAGTAGATATCTTCCTTATGTAGAATACAGTGGAGGCCTTAATTTATATAATTCAGTCAACAGGTATGTATAGTTTTATTTTTCTATTCAGTTGCTGAGAAACATCAACTTGTATATACAAGGTTGGCCAAAAGTCACCTGACAGTAAATTAAAACCCTTGCCACTGTCTGATGATCAGTGCTGGTGTGTTTATATCCCCATAACTTAGTGGTTAGGTAAGGGAGACCAACAGAATAAATACCAGGCTTTAAGGAAAAAAGTACAGTGGTCGATTCATTTGACTAAAATCCTTCAAGGTGGTGCTCCAGCATGGCCACAAGTAACTGAAACCAGTAAAAGTGATATATTACACATCTACACCAGTTGGTTGTCTCAGTAAACATTCAAATAGTTTGAAAATTATTAACATGTAAATAAATAAATAGAACAAAAAAAAGAAGGCTTTTTTATTATTTTATGTTTTGAAACAGAATTAAAAATTTGACTCTCATGGAGGTTTGTTCATTTATTTTAAAAATTTGTTCAGAAAAACTGGTCTCCTTATTAAGGATGTCTTTTATTTTTTTTTTGTGCAGGTTATTAAGAGGTGTGGCACTTGTTTCACTCCGCTCGATCCATGCAGGAGAAGAATTGTTTTCAACATACTTTACAGTTATAGAAGCCCCCCAACAGTAATTGTGTACCTTTGAACTGCTTGTTATCAAAAGGAAAACTAATTTAAGTAATTAAGATGGTGAAAGAGATCTTTAAAGAAGTTTTTTATCAGTAAAAGTTGTTTTGCCTCTTTTTTTTAATTTGGTGATCAAGTCTTAATAATTGATTTAACTGTAATAACTAGGAGGACATGATGTTTTTCTTTCTTCCCATGCAATCATTCAATAACTTTAATGCTTCAGTATTCAAACTGGCCATATCTGGTCCAAATATCCTACTTCTTTTATGTTCAGACTAATCAGATCCAGCCTCTCTCACCTACCCTACAATGTCTTTCTTAAAACAAACATTCACATCATTGAAATCTCAAAGCTATGAGATAATCCATAATTAATTCAAAATGAATGTGAATAAATAAGCTTTATATTTGACAGAGTAATCTGAATACAAAAGGGTTAAATATTTAATTTAATCCTCTTAATCAGAATGAAGCTAATGATGTTTCTTAATTGAGATCCAAGTACAACATAAATAATTTTTCATCAGTGATATGTCTTTTGAAATATTTACAAACTTCTTGCAGTTCTATTTGTTAAATTAACTACATAAGACATCTTGATCAAGAGATTAGTTTAACAAATATAAAACTTTGTTTTACTACACATCAAAATATAATGTTTAAATTGACAAATGTTTTGTATTTTTCCTTTCCACCCAGTTAGCTTATGTATAAGTATCTGATCATTGTGACCCAAAATTCAAATAAATATATCCATATCCATATAAAAAAAAACCCCAGTTTGGTTAGTACTGTACCCAAAATATGCTAAATGTTACTGATTATGACTCCCAGTGATAAAACAAAAAAAGTAAAGGTGATATTAATTAAAGAATTATGAAAAAATGTAAATAAAACCAAATTCTTATTTACAGTGATGTTTCAAATGGGAGTGTATACAAAAACAATGCACAATTTCTAGAGTGATTCCTCAGGCTGTGCAGAACATTTCTAGAATCTTGCTTCTTCAAAATGTCCATGCCTAAAGTTCTTCACCTTGAGCTTTGTTTTTGATGGCCTTCAGAACATTTTTCATACTTGTTAGTACTAAAACGGAAAATGAACACATTTTAAAAATTTACATGAAACACATTTTGAAATATATTTTACAATTAATTATTAATGCAAGATATACTGAAGGTATAACTAGGTGAAGTTTTCATTACTCTCCTACACACTCTCGTTATTTTTTAAAATCAGCCAACAAAAGTATTTGAAATAGTAGTCAAATATCCCATACTATATGATGCTATTTTTAAGAAAAGAATGGAATAGTCATATTTGGAATTCCTTTGACTTTCAAAGACTGACCTGGGGCTAAACAGTAATAGCCGTTACAAATACATGTCACCTGTATCAATGAAGGGTAGCAGGTAACAAAATTGGATATCTGGAGTAATGTTACTTGATGCATAACTAAAGCTCAGAGATCAGGTAATCTCTCCAGATTGAACCACTACTTCTCATTGAGCAGTCACAGCTCCAGTGTTACAGACATGTAGTTAGAAAGCTGCAGGAAAGAATTAAAAGACAGATTCTTCAAGCCAAGTGAACCAGCTGGAGACCTAGAGGTAGGCCACAAGTGAGAATGGCTGAATAATATCCATAGTCTCAGATGGTCATGTTTGGGAATCCAGAAAAAGTCCAATGATTGTTGCTTCTGACAGTAAGAGCCTTATGGAGGTGCCTTGAGACCATCCCAGAAATAGCAGGTAGCAAGGACTAATAAAGAATTTATTAAATTAACCCTCTTGGGACACTCAGGATCAATTGATCAGCCCAAGTGATACAAGCTGCTAAGACTTTGAGGCTGATCTATCGGCCTGATGAGACAAACGTTTTGAAGTGTAATAGCCAATCAGAGATCGTCTTTCAGTAGATATAATATAAAACTATATAATACCTAAATTTTTACATACTAATAAAGTAGTTTTAAGCACTTTATCCTTTGTTTTCTACATGCACCTGTCAATTTCAATCTCAACAGGAAAAACATTTTGGTATTTTTGGCTACACATAGCAAAATGCTGTCTCAAAAAGGTTAAGTTCATGTTTAGAATATAATAGGAAATTTTAATGCAAGGTACTCATTCATATCTCTTAAAAACAAGTAGTTTGTATTATAGAGCCAAGTGCAGTCTCAGACAAGTTGGTGTCAAAAGGGTTAAATGCACATGACTATACAACATCACCTAATTATTAATAATAGTTACAATCATCATATATGGAACAGATCACTAAATTAGGGATTTCTTTCATTCAGTCTGTTTTATCATTCCCTTGTTACAGGTTCTTCAAAAACTGAAATGGCAAAGCAAATAAAAGTTATTTCTTGCCCTGCTCTACCTCAATTGTTTTGTTCTCTTTGAGTAAGGAAGATAACTCTTCTTGCTTCTTACATTTTCAGTTAAGCCTTTACTCCAGGTCTGTAGAATACCACGATCTAATCAAACATTTATTACAAGCTCAAAAGTCTAGCAACCTCAATTCACCACGCTTCATTCAGGCCTGAGATCATGAAACATGTTAATCTGAAGTATTTGGAATATAATTTATATGGCTGGAAGATAAGTAATAAATCTTTCTAGAATATTGTATGTGATAGACTGGCATTATATCTATAAGGAGATATAAATCTACTTACTGCTATAGAGGAATGGTTTCCCATACATTATCATGAGATATACTTAGACACATCATCAGTGAGTTTTCTTGGGATCATTATGTGTTTCAAGTTTTTCAACATCAGACACCCTAATCCATGTAAGCTAGCCCCAGACAGCACTTCTAGTAGCATTGATCCTTTCAGGGTTGATACCTTGTGGAGCACAGACCTTGAAGCAACCTCTACTACCTCCACAGTCAACTTGATAGCTTTCAACCTACAGGCCCCTTCGATGCCCTGCATGTTATAAACTCTGCAAAAGGATTTGCCTGCAAGCTCTTTGAATCCCACATGGATAGGATTACCCCTTGCTTGTCAACCATTGCTTTGGCATAGCTCCACTAGCTCAGCATATTTCTTCCTCTTATTATCATTAAAACGATCTTGCAAAAATAATAATAATCCTCTCCACTATAGGCACAAGGCCTGAAATTTGGGGGAGGGGGAGGGTCAATTACCTCAACTCCAATGCTCCACTGGTATCAATATTTATTTTTATCAAACCCAAAAGGATGAAGGGCAAAGTCAACCTCGGCAGAATTTGAACTCAGAACACGAAGACAGACAAAATGCCGCAATGCATTTTGCCCAGCATGCTTATGATTCTGCCAACTCAACACCTTTTTAATAATAATAATAATATTCACTTTAACAAGAGATTCAGATTTCAAAACTTTCAACCTCCATTTAAAAAAAGAAAACCAGATGTAAAAAAAAAAAAAATCAAAAATATTCAGAAAGGAAACAAACAAAAAGAAATTACTCTCACCTTGTGATATTGCTGGATAATAATATTTATAGTTAGGATTTCCTTCTTCATTAAAGAAATCAAGCATTACATCACCATTACTATCTGAAAATAATTAAATTGAAATCTTTAAATGATTTACTGAGAATAATAAGTCTAAGAAATGCAGTAGTTTTTCTATGCTAGCAAGGGTTGGGCAAATACACTTTGAGAATTTGTTTTGACAACAAGCAGTTTAATAAAAAAGGTTCATGAAATAAGAATTGGAGTCGGCTTGATCTGAATCCTTCAAAATGGTGCCCCAACATGGCTGCAGTCCAATGACTAAAGTAAAGAAATGTTGGCACTCCGTCGCTTACGACGTCGAAGGTTCCAGTTGATCCAATCAACGGAACAGCCTGCTCGTGAAATTAACATGCAAGTGGCTGAGCACTCCACAGACACGTGTACCCTTAGCGTAGTTCTCGGGGATATTCAGCGTGACACAGTGTGACAAGGCTGACCCTTTGAATTACAGGCACAACAGAAACAGGAAGTAAGAGTGAGAGAAAGTTGTGGTGAAAGAGTACAGCAGGGTTCGCCACCATCCCCTGCCGGAGCCTTGTGGAACTTTATGGTGTTTTCGCTCAATAAACACTCACAACACCCAGTGTGGGAATCGAAACCGCGATCCTATGACCGCGCGTCCGCTGCCCTAACCACTGGGCCATTGCGCCTCCACCAATGTAAAGAAATACTAAAAAAGTTTACCACATTACATTTTATACAAAAGCAACATAATTTTCATTTAGCAATAATATTATATATCTTTGAACACCTTGTGGAATCAATAATTATTTAGAAATATAAGAAAACTTAAAGATGGGATCTTACCAAGAAATAATATCCTTGGTATATATCCTCCATCTGGTGAATATTTGGAGTCTTGATCATCCTAGAATGGATTAACAAACATGAATTAGTTTCGACAGGGTTTTATGCAAGGAACATTTTAACCCTTTAGCATTCAGATAATTCTGTCTAATGTAATGCTTATTTACCCACAGTGTTTTGAATCACACATACATTAGCTTTTTGTGCTGAGATTTCAATGATGCGCTTGTTTATTTTTAGTATGGTATTGTAGGGTAGGTGTGAGAGGCTGAATATGGCCAGTTTGAACATAAAACAGGTAGAATATTTGAGCCAGATACAGCAGGTTTAAATGCAAAAGGGTTAACCCTTTAGCATTTAGATTACTCTGTCAAATGTAATGTAATTCATATTGTTTTCAATTGATCATGCATTATCTTGTAGCTTTGAGATTTTGATGATGTGATTGTTAATTTTTAGAATGAAATTATAGGGTAGATGGCAGAAGCCAGATCTGGCCAGTTTGAACACAAAATAGGCAGAATATTTTGGCCAGATACGGCCAGTTTGAATGCTAAAGAGTTAAAGGTAAGATCATTTATACCAATTACATGGATGTCAACACAAGGAGGTCCAAGCATTCGACCACTAAAACACACACATGTACATACCTATAAATACATATATGACAGGCTTCTTTCATTTACTATCTATCAAATCCAATCACAAGGCCTTGGTCAGCCCAGGGCTATATAGTAAAAGACACTTGCTCAAGTTTCCACACAGTGGAACTAAATCTGAAACCATGTAGTTTAGAAGCAAACTTCGTAGATACACAGCCACACTTGGCTTTAAAATGCTGTCTCACGTAAGTTCCCATCAGGTATGGCTGTGTGGTAAGAAGCTTGCTTCCCAACCACATGGTTCCAGATTCGTCCCACTGCATGGTACCTTGGGCAAGTGTCTTCAACTATAACTTTAGGCCGACCAAAGCCTTGAGTGGATTTGGTAGACAGAAACTGAAAGAAGCCCGTTGTATGCATGTGTGTGTGTGTGTGTGCATGCCTTTGTGTCTGTGTTTGTCCCCCCCACCCCACCAACACTTGACAACCAATGTTGGTGTGTTTATGTCCCCGTAACCTGGCAGTTCAGCAAAAGAGACTGATAGAATAAGTACTAGGCTTACAAAGAATAAGTCCTGGGGTCAATTTCTTTGACTAAAACTCCTTAAAGCAGTGCTCCAGCATGGCTGCAGTCAAATGACTGAAACAAGTAAAAGAATAAAAGAAATCCAACCCATACCAGCATGAAAAAAGGACATTAAACAAATGAAAAGATAGAGATGTGTCTCTTAACAACCCGAATCTTCTGAAAACCGAAACAAGTTCCATCATACAGCAACACCTTCCAGCAATAATGGTCAAAACAAAATATAAGAAAAATAATACCAACGTACAGGAGAATTCACCATTATAAATTCTTTACTAAGTTCACCAATTTCTTCAGAGTCAGCAAATTTTGGTTTCAAAGCTAAAACAAAACAAGAAAATAATTTTTAGCAATAATTAAATTTTGAAAGCTGAGTTTTCAATGGAACTAGCAAATTTCAAAAATTCCTCATAACTGATGAAAAGCCAACCAAAAGAACACAACCAGTCGTCCTAATACTCAGATGAGCGCTTACTGAGAAGACATACAGTCAGAAATGTTCCAATTTCAGTTCAAATTCCACCCAGATCAACTGCCTTTCATCCTTTCAGGGTCAATGAAGTGAGTACCAGTCAAGCACTGGAGTCAATGTAATCAACTGGCCCCTTCCCCCAAAATTTCAGGCCTTGTGCCTACAGCAGAAAGGATTATTAGGATTATGAGTTGCAGAATTAAAAACCATTAAATGAAGAAACCATTTGACGACCAAAGGTGTTTTTTTTTATATATATATTGGCCTGTGACAAATTGCAAACTAATATTCACCAATTACCACCAAAAATTCATTCCCAAACAATTAGGCAAGTCTTGAAGTTTAAAATAAGTTTGTTTTCTGGCAAAACAAAAAAAGCAAGGGGTGTAAACAGTCACAACCAAAAAATACATGTAACAGGAGTGGCTGTGTGGTAAGTAGCTTGCTTACCAACCACATGGTTCCGGGTTCAGTCCCACTGTGTGGCACCTTGGGCAAGTGTCTTCTACTATAGCCTTGGGCTGACCAAAGCCTTGTAAGTGGATTTGGTAGACGGAAACTGAAAGAAGCCCGTCGTATATATATATATATATATATATATATATATATATATGTATATGTATGTATATATACATATATATGTATATGTATGTATGTGTGTTTGTGTGTCTGTGTTTGTCCCCCCCACCATCGCTTGACAACCGATGCTGGTGTGTTTACATCCCCTTAACTTAGCGGTTCGGCAAAAAGAGACCCATAGAATAAGTACTAGGCTTACAAAGAATAATTCCTGGGGTTGATTTGCTCGACTAAAGGCGGTGCTCCAGCATGGCCGCAGTCAAATGACTGAAACAAGTAAAAGAGTAAAAGAAAACAATCATCATCATTCATCATTTAACGTCCATTTTCCATGCTGGCATGGGTTGGACAGTTTGACAGGAGCTGGCAAGCCAGAAGACTGCACCAGGCTTCACTGCTTTGCCATGGTTTTTACAGCTGTATGCCCTTCCGAATAGTAAAAACATAAACAGTAACATTTCAAATTTATTTCAGGAATTAATGGAATTTATGATAATGTTTATTTTACCTTTACAGGCTCCACACCATGATTTATGAAGGATAAACATCAAAGATTTATTCCTGAAATTTAAAAAGAAAATAAGGATAATTAGCTGGCAGAAGGTGAAAAAATTAAATGAATCAAATCTTGATACATCATCATTGTTTAATATCTGTTTTCCATGCTGTCATGAGTTGGATGGTTTAACATGGAGCTAGTCAGAATCCAACTGTCTGTTGTGGCAGTGTTTCTACAGCTGGATGTCCTTCCTAATGCCAAATACTTAACAGAGTGTGCTGGGAACATTTTACGTGACACAGGTATGGGTGCATTCTCATGCAGCATCAGTACAGGTGTGTTTACACAACATCAGCACAGGTGCTTTTTATGTGGCACCGGCACCTGAAAGGACAAGCCTGTATGTATGGAAGACTGATTTTATTTAGCTTGAAGCATCTTTTCAAGTACAGCAAATCGTCACAAAAGCCATCAACTATTCAATGACTTGCAAATACATTGAAAAATTTTTAGTCTCAGTCTGAGACACACAGAGAACATCTGTCTTCTTGTGGTTCATGGCCCTTCATCAAATAATGATATGGTCCCAAGTACACCATGCATGAATAAGAGACACGAAGGACATTAATGAAACATCTTGAACAGAGGTTTCTTCAATCAAGACTGAATGGATTTAAATCACAGCATAATATAGTTCAAGTTGAACTCACGATCTACAGACTGGTGATCCAATATTTAGGTGTATGTGTGGACACGAATGAGGTTGTGACTGGTTGACAGGACACTGAATAACTGAAAAGAAGACAGTTGGTACCATGTCACCAATGCTGCATCTGAGCATATAAAATTTATCTCTCAACTGCAAGAGAAATTAACTCCAATTGTGTGGTCTCTGTTGGCGTTTAGTACCAAATCAGCTCTTATCAAACTTATGATCAAAGGTGTTCTCATAATGACCAGGCCATCCAGCTCGTTACCTCAGACAATGCCTCTTGTGATTCCACTAATCTTCAAACGTATAGAGTAACTAGTCATGCTGTAAACCCTTTTGATATCAACCCATCTGAGACCACCCTTAATTCTAAGATATAAACTTTCTGTTTTAACCCATTACCTACCAGTGATCTCATTTGAGATCACTTAAAAATTACAAATTTCGTAATTATCTGTCAATATTTACACATATCTAACCTTTTTGCTATATCTACTAGGTATATTTCTCTGATATTCAAATAAGGTTTGCTAATTTTTCACCCAATATCTCACTTATTTCTATTTAAAATGTTATTTTGAAATGTTATTTTGATCATTCCAGCGTGTTTCTAAGGCTGTTTTATGCTAGAAATCAAAGTTTCATAAAAAAATTCCAGTTAATAGAATTATGGGAGGTAATGGGTTAAAGTCATCTGTATTAAAACCGTCCATCAAAATTTCATGTTATGTTCCAAACATCAGCTTAATAATAATGACAAAGTTATTTTACTAAATTCTTCATTATTTTCAACACTAATTGAAACAAATGGAGTGTATATCAACAGAAATAAGGTAACAAAGAGGTTAACAGGGTATGTAACCATCATAACCCTATTTCACTCAAGCAGTGACAAGTGAAGATGCTTAATGTCAACATACATACAAACACCCACACATACATCATATTGTTTAAAATTCATCTTCCATGCTGGCGAGTATTGAACAGCTCAACAGGATTTGAAGACCGTGTTGAGTTTCGATGAATGTTTTGGCAGGGTTTTTGCAGCTGGATACCATTCCTAATGCCAATTACACACATATACATTTATATAGGCTCTATACAGTTTCCATCTACTCACAAGGCTTTGATTGGCTCAGGACTATAGCAGAAGACACTTGACTAAGGTGCCATGCAGTGGGACTGAACATGAAACTACATGGTTGCAAAATAAATTTAGTAACTACTCTGTCACATTCACACCGATAAGTATTGAAATAAATAGGGAAAATTCAAATTATAAATTTTGATAAGTGATAGTGTCTAACAGATTGAGGTCACATATTACATGTCTGTGTATAAAAATTTATTAAATAATAGGGAAAATGAAAAATAATCATAAATTTTAAGAATCAAATACACTCACTGATTTTTAGATTTCTTTAATCCATCTTGAAGATTATGCCAAGCTATATGGTCACCCCATCCTGGAAGAATTAATAATAATGATAGTTTGTTATATTTTAATTATTGTCTTCATACTAATTAATATAAAATGTCAGTTACCAAAGACAAAAAAAAATATGACATATAAACTGATATGGTTAACAGTAAAAAAGAAAATATAATTAAAGAGGTTGAAAAGATCTCCAAAATGTAAAGGTTTCGAGCAGTTGATGGTTTCAAACTTTTTCAGTCTCATCAGCCAAATACAATCTAAACTGAACACTATTAGATAAATGATATTACCTCTCTTTAGTCTCTTTAGCTAATGGCAGCTTCAGGATAGTCTTAAAACTTACTTCTAATGTGTATATGCATACATGTGTATTCATGTACAGACAAATACTAACTTGCTGATATGCCTACAGATGTGCAAGTACACACTTCTGAACAAGTACAATCATAAACATTGAATGTTGTGCTGGAAAACACAGTGGATGTCAAATGACAATGATGTTTGTCTAAGCTGAAAATATGATGACATCCTTTTGAATATAGCTATGTCAATACGGTTTGACAAAGTAGAGAAGAAAAATCATTCTATGTAGACTCAAAATTCAATACTGATATTGACACAGCTGAGAAAGAGAGCCACAGAAATCGCAATGGAAGCCATCGTTTTTATTTGAACAGCCATGCAGTTTATTGAAATTATATCAAATGGCCTCACCCTAATGACGAGACTAAAATTACTGATATATCAGAAAATAGGTCAGCCTTCAATGAATTCTCTCTCAACTCAAACTGTTGTTCTACATTCTTTGTTTACAATAATAAAATATCAATCTGAAAATTAGACATGGTTAGATATTGATAAGTTTTGAGAGAAAAGACAGAACTTATAAGGATTACACATAGAGTCAGAGTCTTAAAGCAGTTTTACATATAATTTATACAAAACTATATGTGATGTGTAAGAGCTGGCAAGCTGAAGAGTTGCACTAGGCTCCTGTCTGAGATACATACATATACATATATATGTATATATATCACAGCCATGGCTAATGCTGGTGGCACATAAAAAGCACCTTTCAAGCATTGAGTCTGATGGTTGAGCTCCTTTCAAATGTTGGGCCTCACAGAGGCAATGACCGAGACCTTTCACATTACGTTGTGCTTGAGAAGAAAACCCATCAAGCCAAGTAAAATCACAGTCGTGGCAAATGCAAGTTCCACACAAATAATACCTGTGCTGGTGGCACGTAAAAACACCTTTTGAGCATTGGGTCTCACAAAGGCAATGACCAAGACCATTTGGCATTATGCTTGTCTTCAAGCATTGGGCCTCGCAGAGGCAATGACCAAGTCCATTTGGTATTATGCCATGCTTGACAAGAAGACCCATCAAGCCAAATAAAACCACAGTTGTGGCAGATACCGGTGTCACGCAAATGGCACCCATGCTGGTGGCATGTAAAAGCACCCATTACACTCTCGGAGTGGTGAGTGGTTGGTGTTAGGAAAGGTATCCAGTTGTAGAAACCATACCTAAACAGACTGAAGTCTAGTGTAGCCTTCCAGTTTGCCAGCCCTGGTCAAACTATCTAACCCATGCCAGCATGGACAACAGATGTTAAGTCAAATGATGATGATATATATATATATATATATATATATATATCACAAAGTTTCTGACTATCAAATTCACCCACAAGGCATTGGTCAGCCTGGAGCTAAATAGAAAACGCTTGTCCAATGTGACACACAGTGGAACTGAAACCAGAACCACATAGTTGCAAACCAAGCTTAACCACACAGCAATAATACATACACAGGTATGTGTGTGTGTACACAAACACACACAACATGCACACATGTATGTATATAATTGTATATATCTGTACACACACACATATACAGGGCGGTAATATTTCCCCATGAGCAGACAAAATTTTTATTTAAATACTGCAAAAACAGAAAGAAAAAAAGAAAAATAAACGAAAGAATATGTTTTTCTCCTGAAACTTAGAAAAAAAAAGAAAAATGTTTTCCCCCTAATTGGATCATGAATGTTGCAAGACCAGAAGTTTAAGTTGAAGGTGAAATCAGTACACCTAATTACCTAGGTGGTACCATTTCATTGCAATATTACATATATATATAGATATATATATATATATAAAAGTTTAACAAGAATTTGAGGCTAGTCCAAGACAAAATATTCAAGGCCACAAGAGAAAGAGAATGTGTAACAATACACCCATTAATCTGTCAGTTTTAGTGTCACTTAACTACCACAATGGTATGACAATATAATGCTGTTTTATATAACACAGTTCTAAATCCAATAGTGAAAGGCAAGCTTAATGGGAGCTATTTATTATCAAATTATTTTGCACTTGAATGGCCAAATAATTACTAACAGGTGAGAAATTGCTCAGCCACAAAGAAAAAAAAAAAAAAAAAAAAAAAATCAAATCAAAAGTAGTGTCTGTCTCTAGGAACAGCAATTTTATAATTAGTATTATTCTGCCAAAGACTTTACAAGAAAGAAGAAAATGGTGATAGAACTCATTCTTCATCTCTAAACTACATCATTAATTGTCTTTGAAGTACACCTTGCCTGTTACAACAGAATTTTTACAACACAGTCCAAAGTTGGATTCGTCATCATAGTTCTTTAACGTCCGCTTTCCATGTGGGTATGGGTTGGATGGTTTGACCAGAGCTGGCAAGCTGAAGAGCTGCAACAGTTTCCAGTCTGATTTCACTTGGTTTCTTTGATTGGATGCCCTTCCTAGCTCCAACCACTTTGAAGTGTGTGCTGGATGTTTTTAATGTGGCACCAGCACAAATATAACGTTTTTGCAAGCTCTTTCAGTTTCTGCCTACCAAATCCACTCACAAAGCTTTGGCCTGAGGCTGCATTAGAAGACAGCTGGCCAAGGTGTCATGCTGTGGGACTGAACCCAGAAAATTGTGGTTGGGAAGCAAATTTCTTATCACAGCCCTGCCTGCACTATCCACACAATTTCAAAAAAAAAATTTTGTTAGTATGTGAATATGTATAAGACATAGTGTTATCAGTGAGCAGGTACATAATGATTGTGACACAAATCCAATAAATTTGTCTAAGAGCTGGCCTTCTTTAGTTGTCGCTTACGTTGAGGGTTCCAGTTGATCCGATCAACGGAACAGCCTGCTCGTGAAATTAACGTGCAAGTGGCTGAGCACTCCACAGACACGTGTACCCTTAACGTAGTTCTCGGGGATATTCAGCGTGACACAGTGTGACAAGGCTGACCCTTTGAATTACAGGCACAACAGAAACAGGAAGTAAGAGTGAGAGAAAGATGTGGTGGAAGAGTACAGCAGGGTTCGCCACCATCCCCTGCCGGAGCCTCGTGGGGCCTTAGGCGTTTTCGCTCAATAAACACTCACAATGCCTGGTCTAGGAATCGAGACCGCGATCCTATGACTGCGAGTCCGCTGCCCTAACCACTGGGCTATTGTGCCTCCACCTTCTTTAGTAATAGCCATACAAATTAAACATAGGAAGCAGTAGAGCATGCAAACATCTAAAAAAGAGGTTTATGCTGAATGGGACTGTATATCTGCATAGCTTGATAAAATAGTTTGCAAAAGGCCGTTTGAATTGCTTTTGTAGCTTTGTACCAATTAAGGATGCATAATATAAGTATATGTACTCATGTGTTGAGTGCTACTTCTGTTTGTTCTGCCAAACCTATATACACACACACACACATATATATATATATATATATATATATATATATATATATATATATATATATATATATATATATATATATATATATATATATTTAGTTCTACCACAGCCAGAAGTATATGTCTGTGTAAGATTACATAAATACGTTTAAGATGTAAGTTTTTTTTTTTTTTTTTCTAAAAAATGATTCCTGTGCGATAAAAATAATTTTTAAATAGCTTTTTTGGTGAAACACGGGAAAATGTGACCTATTTGAGGAAATTTTTTATGAAACTGTTATAAAAAGTGGTATATTCAGGTGTGTAATTGAGGTTTAATTTAGGTATAAGCTAAACGAGCTTACAGCTTCAGGCCTCACAATCTGCTGGTAATTCAAAATAATTAAAAAAAAAAACAAAACATAAAAAGTATTTTTTAAAATTTTGCAAGACCTTCTGGTGTAATTTTTTTTTTTATCAAATAGCCCCCAAGCCTCATAAACTATATAAGGGTTTAATAAGCCTAAATCCGACAGTGACTAAAAGGAATAACTTTTGACACATCATTTAACCGGCATCTATGTTTATCCAGTGGGTCAGGCCGACCGACGATCGCTATCTGACAACGACGAGCTGTGCTAATTTCGTTGTCAGGTAGCGATCTGTTTTTTTTTTATTACCCATGCGAGTAAACGTTAACCAAGCTAACGTTTCTTATTTCTTTATTGCCCACAAGGGGCTAAACATAGAGGGAACAAATAAGGACTGACAAAGGGATTAAGCCGATTACATTTATCGACCCCGAAAGGATGAAAGGCAAAGTCGACCTCGGCAGAATTTGAACTCGGAACATAAAGACAGACGAAATACCGCTAAGCATTTCGCCCGGCGTGCTAACGTTTCTGCCAGCTTTCCCCTCTATGTTGGCCCGCATGGGTAATAAAAAAACAGATCGCTATCTGACAACGAAATTAACACAAAAACAAAGCACCTTAATTAGTTAAGACAACTACAAAACCAATAAATATTACACATTGTGTGGGTATTAATAGTAGTGTGATTTTAACTGTCAAATAACCCTAATTCCACTGTATGCAAAGACCGCCACGTAATCTCAGTAATCTTGTTTATTCTATGCCTCTATTTCAGCCCCTGCTCATTTTTGACCTTTTCTTTGTATTCTTCTGAAACAAGAAAGCCTACGTCTTCCACCACTTACTCAGGTACCTCGAATTAACCATTTTACTGCTTAACGGTATCAGCCGGCCTTCAGGCTGGGACCAAAGCATGTGACCCAGCCATGACTATCTGCTCAACATTCTCCCTTCATCTATATATGCTACTCTCATTATGTCTCCAACTAGTTTCATTTCTCGCAAATCTAGCCATTAGATTCCCGAATATTCTTCAATTTGTCAAACATAACGAATAAATAAATTCTATGGGGACATATATTAAGGGTGTGCTGGGTGAGCACCGCACCGATAACCAGAGACGGATATAATTTCCTGTTGTTGCAATATAATACAATGTGAGTATTATTTCGAAAGAAGCGAAAGTAAAAAATACGCTCAGCCGGTGGTTTGGGTTAGGGTTTTTGTTACGCCGAAAACGGGTGGTGTGCGTATTCTTTACCTCCGCCTCCAAGGAATGACTATAATCTTATCACAGTTTGCTTTTAAATCTAATAATACTCACATTGAAGTTGCATTATGTATTAAATATAAACTGCTTTTAAATCTAATAATAGTCACATTGAAGTTGCTTAATGAATTAAATATAGACTGTATCTTAGATTCATGCCGGAGTAGTAAATTCGGCAGGGAAGCACTCCCTGTTACAAGAACTGACAATGCAAGTGGTAAATTCTGTATTGCTACTCGGAATTAAATAATTATAGCCTACAACATATATTTAGTGCTTTTTCTCTGGTTTGAGGAAAAAAATAAGCGTGATGCGAGTGTATGTTTGTATGTATATATATATATTGAGAGAAAAAGAGAAAAAAATTACATGGATAATTACAATCTCAATTAGACAGGAAAATGCCAAAAATAAAAGCTAGTAAATTATAAAATTACCGTTTGCTAAATCATTTTCATTACATAAACAAAGAGTCAGCTGCACCGAAAAAATAAACAAAATTACAGTGTATGCCGCCATATTAATAACAACCCACACTAAAGGTTCCCTGCCTCAACAATGTCTTATAGAGACTGTGAACCATGTAGGAAATGTAGACCAGGTCTGAAATTATCGTCTGCAGTGAATATTAAATTAGATTTTTCTCCACCTTTTATTAATCAAGATATTTATTTCTCATATGTTTTCCATAATTTCAAAATTTGTAACTGATCTAAATATACTGTGTGGTTTCTCGTTCATTTACACTCACTTTGCTTTCCATTCTTCCTTCTTAATCAAAAAAAAAAAAAAAAAGCTATGATCATTAACTGGTGATGAATCTCCGTCGTTCGACGATGAGGATTCCGTTGCTTGTTCAACTGAATAACCTACCTTTTAATTAACGTTTAAATGGTTGAGAGTTTTACAGCCACATGTACCTTTAACATGAGTCAGCACGACAAGGCTGTACTTTTTGAATCATAAGTGCAATCCACCCGAAGGTGTCTGTACAGTTCCCATGCACTTATAATGGGAGCCAAGGTTCTGGATATCGGTTGAATATCGCCTTTCTTCCATTAATTTCTTATTCTTCGTGTTGCTTAAGGCTTCAGCAGTCGAGTAAAGAAGCATTAAGCAAAACGCAGGTTTTCCATTAGTTTTATTTACAATATATACAAAGGTACAAAGGTGTGGTATGTTGCTCTTTTGCAGCCATCTCAGGCGGTGTGAATTCATTGTTCTCCATTATGCGGGCCATTGCCTTAGGAGAATGTAACAAGCGGAATAGCCTAGAGGTTCAGCCAGTGAAGTGTGCTCTGCGAGCAGTCACGGGTAAAAGAGGAAAAGAGATCGAACCTCGAGGTTTCTTTCTTTTTATAGTTTTGCCATCGCGAGCCTCGTTGTGAGCTCGTGCATGGCAAATGGATGCAGGTGAGGTCTTGCCCCAGTCTTGGAGATGGCAATGGCTGCCACGAGATCTCATTTGATATGGCGCTGACTGCTTGTGCCACTACACACTCAATTACACCCAAGTATGAGTCAGTCCATGACTTTAGAAAATGTCATTTACCCATGTTTCCCTGACAGTGGGATCAAACCCTGGGCCTAGGGGTACCAAACAAACTTCCATTATAATCCCATTTCACCTTTATAAATCAGAGGGCATGTACATTTATATAATAAAAATCACTATTTATATGCAGTTTATTAGTATTTATAGACTTATATGTGAGTGTTTGTTTATTTGTTCACTTAGTATCATTTTTTCGAAGTTAGCAATGGTTTAGAAGAATACATATTGAAGCATTTATGGCTGGATGCCCTTCCTGTTGCTCACCCTTCTCGAGTAATGGATTTTAATTCTATTTCTCAGTTCCCTTCCTTCCTTGCTGCCACACCTGCCCATTACTTTCTAACAGCACCACCTATGCTGAACCCGGCCACTGCACCTTCCATTTTAGGGATCTTTTCTGCTGCACCTTTAGTAACCTAATCTATATGCTCCAATGCTCCCTCTGCAATTTTATCTGTGTTGGACAAACTGGTTGCAGAGGATAACAAGGTTGTGGAGTGCCTCAGAGACATCGGATTTGGCAATGAACGGCTGGTCTCTAAATATTTCCACTTCACCAACCATTCTACCCAACATGTCTTAGTCTTCAGCATGGCTACCTCTCTTGGATTCTCTACCACTTGCCTCCAGAGGGAAAAGAAGCTCATTGTCTCTTTCCAAAATCACTTGCCTTTCAGTTAGAATTCTCCTTTTCAATTATTCTGTAGCAAGCATGTTCACAGTTTGACTCCTTACCTCTTGGCTCATCACTTGATGGTCGAGTCCCTCTAGCTTCATGCAGGTTGTCCACCCCATCCCATGACAGACCAGCCAAGCGCACTACCCTCAGCTATATAAGGAAACTTTTTCTGCTATTTCTTCAGTAAGGTGAGTTGCACGATGGTGTTCAAATCTTCGGCAGAGAGCAGTTATTTTGCCAGCAGCCTCAGCTATTCCTTCACCACATTGCGTTGAACGATGTCATTAAAAAGTACCTTGAGACAACCCTTTACCTATCCAGGAAATAAGACATTGTGGCACTGCTTGAATCGACATCAGACTTTTTACTGCTTCATTTGTTCTCTCCCTTCCTCCCTCTCTCTGTGAATCTATTTCTCTTTATGGGTATGAGGAGAGGGAAAGTGCTCATGCCAATCATGTTCAGTTAATAAACTGTGATGTCTCTATCTCACTCACTTTATCTGTAAGTGTATATTTCTGTATGCACTTGCATGTGTGCGTCACCTCCTGGTGCCAAAAAATACTCTCGCCAAAACCAGGCTGAATACCCAGTAAACCATGCCAAATCACCAGCATCCTAACAGCTGTGCATGACTGTCTCGTTCCGACCTATTTGAATGTGGTAGGAGGAAGTCACTTGTCCAGGACATCTTGTGACGTTCTCCAGTCCCAACCTTATAGTTCTGGACATAAAGCTGGGAGCTTCTACCTGACATACTGAGGAATGGAAGATGACAGTACAGATTCCTTTCCATGATGCTTATTGTTGAGTCGGTTGGAATATTCCCTCAGTATCTGGATTACAGCTTATATCTTTTAAATTAGGACAAAGGCATGAGACCTGAGAAAGAGTCTCGGGAGGTAGAATATCTCATACAGGTATACTGGTGGGTACTCTTCAAGACAGTGCTTTTACGATCTTGTAAGTAGAGGAGATATGTTATTCAACAAAGGGTGTGGAGTTTGTTTTGACGTCGTGTGCAAGACAGAAAACTGCACTGGTATGACTATGTGATGCGTATGAATGAAGACAATTGCATCAAGAGGTACCATCTCTCATTGTAGAGGAAGCATGTGGAAGGGGTAGGCCCAGGAGGAAGTGGGATAAAATGGTGAAAAGGATCTACAGACATTGGGACTCACAGTGGGGATGACAGGGAACCAAAACTCCTGGCGGTTGGCTGTGGTTGAAAAGACATGTCAAGCTAAATAAAAGCATGGTCGCCCTTGCATACAGGCTCATCCCCTGCAACCCTCTCCAGCTGAACATTCCTAATCTTGTGGGCTTGTAGGTGCTGAGGCTATGTAAAAAGCACCCGTACCAGTGCTGCATAAAAGCACCCAGTACACTTTGTGAAGTGGTTGGCATTAGGAAGGGCATCCAGCTGTGGAAACCATGCTAAAACAGACATGGAGCCTGAACAGCCTTTCAGCTGGTCAGCTCCTGTCAAACCGTCCAACCTAAGCCAGCATGGAAAACAGCTGTTACATGATGATGATGATGACATGTATTTGAGAGAAATATATGTGACTCATACACAAAATAACAAGACAGTTTATATAATGGCATGACATGTATACAAAAAATGAAAAAAAAAAAAAGATTTGATTCAAAATCTTAAAACAATGAAATAAAACAAAAAATAGAAAAGTATTTTTAAAAATTTTCAGGGAGATGTTTTTTTTCATCTGACACAAAAACTTTTCACTTAACTGTTTGATATTCACATTATTTCGTCGAACATAATGCTTATTTATTCATTTTGTTTTGACTTAATCAGGCACTGTCTTGTAGTTTTGAGATTTTCATAATTTAACTGTTTATTTAAGAATGACATTGTAGGGTTGGTGTGAGAGGCCAGATCTGGATAGTTTGAGCATAAAATAGGTAGAACATTTGGGCCAGATATGGCCAAAATGCTAAAGAGTTAAAAGAAAAAGAACAATAAGACAAGGTGATAATTAATCCCTCAAGTTATATGAGGAAAATTTATTTTACATATCACTAAAACATACATCTTTAAAAAACTTCTTCCATGTTTAATCTATGTGTAAAATTTAAAGTTTATCTTCAAAAGTAAATAATAAAAATATTCAAATAAATGCGTATTGGTAGAATAAAAAAGAAAAGGCATAAAGAACTAAAAAAAAGAAAACCTAAAGCAGTCTGTTCGTGTAAAAAATTACAGACTTGTACTACTGTTTAGCCATTATCATTCTTTGGTTAAGGTGATGAATTAGTTAGTTTCTTTCAGCTAAATTTAACTTAGCACATTATTATACCCATTGGTAAAATAAATTACAATCATGTAACAGATAGTTGTTCTTTTCTCTTTTTAAAACTGAATATTTGATGTCAAAACTGGCAGAAAACTCTATGCCAAAAAATTGCAAGTCCAAATTAGCATAACCATCTAATCCCTACAGTAAGCAAAAGAAGAAAAAAAACCTTATTATTTAGCAAAATGGTCTGATAATTTTGAGATAAATCTAATTCAACAACAATTGATGTTGAAGATATACAGTTTCACTATAAAGATCTAAAGAAGTAAAAAAAAAAAATGAGATTTAATAGATGGAGAGCTATTATTTGAAATTAAAATGAATTTTTATGTTGGCTTGATTGTGAATACAGAAAAAAATATGCAGAGATATAATCTTTATAATCACTGGTCATCACAACCAAAATATGGCATCAGATATTTCCATGTAGAAACCAGACAGAAGCAGGACTACTGGCAGGTATTGTAAGAACCACAGTCAGGACACTTCAGTCCTAAAAAGTGAAGGTCAACAACATTTTGCTGAAAGAAAGAAAAATAAATTATTAAAATGTGCCTATATATAATGGGGTGCTGAAAAGTTTCTGGCTTTAAGGATATTGCAAAAGGCCCTAGTTGGAAGCTAAACCTTCAGAGTTCTTTTACAGGGCTTAGGAAAACTGAAGGGCCGTTGCCATAAATGTGTGAATCTGAGAGGGGAATATCTTCCTTCCATGTTGGCATGGTTTGGACAGTTTGACAAGAGCTGGCCAGGTAGAAGACTGCACCATACTTCTGTGTCAGTTTTGGCATGGATTTTATGGCTGGATGCTCTTCCTGACACCAGCTACTCGACAGAGTGGACTGAGGGCTTTTTACATGGCACCAGCACAAGTGAGGTCAGTTTTGGCATGGTTTTCACAGCTGGATGCCCTTCCAAATGCCAACAACTTTACAGTGTGGACTGGATGGTTTTTACATAGCACCAAGTAACTTGCAAGACAAGGAATCTTTGAGAGGGGAGGGGGCATTGGAGGAAGTGATCTTGTGTCAGATGATGAAAAGTTAGAGTGTAACAGACAGACAGAAACATAAGTTTTGAGAGAGAGAGAGAGAGAGAGAGAGAGAGGGAGAGAGAGAGAGAGAGAGAGAGAGAGAAAGAGAGAGAGAGAGAGAGAGAGAGAGAGAGAGAGAGAGAGAGAGAGTTGATCCTCCTGTATTTTCTATTATCAAAAGCCAGGAACTTTTCAGTATATAATATCAATATACATACAGATTATTAAGTTGTATTTCAAGAGGCTCATTTGCCAATTATAAACACAAGATACAACAGTATCTGTTGCAAACAAATGAGTTTACATCAAGAATCTTGCAAACCAAATACAAAAATGAAACGTATAGATTATAGATAAATGCAAAAGAGAAAACCAGAGAAATAAAGATCTTTGGAGTATAATAGTTGTTTAGTCACTGGCAAGGCCTGATCATGAATGCCGATTATCAAAAGTATTCCAACACATGGCCATCTTGTCATTTTGAATATCAGGAACTCTATTGTCTAATATGTCCTTCCTTTCCTTTAAAAAACTGTAGAATTTAATTTGAGGTAGACTCAGCTGCTACTTTCATGCCTGGCTCTCTGTTGGTTATGACAAGTGTTCCAGTTGATACAATCAACCGAATAGCCTGTGCATGAAATTAATGTGCAAGTGGCTGAGTACTCCACAGGCATGTGCACCCTTAACATAGTTCTTAGGGAGATTCAGTGCGACACAGAATGCAACAACAAGGCTGGCCCTTTGAATTACAGGTACAACTCATTTTTGCCAGCTGAGGAGACTGAAGCAACGTGAAATAAAGTGTCTTGCTCAAGAACACAGTGCACCAGTAGGAATCAAACTCACAACCTTACAGTTGTGAGCTGAATACCCTAACCACTAAGCCACATGCCTTCAATGCTACCTTCAACAGATTAAGTGACTGCATAAAGGAACTAGGGTTGTTAGGCTCTGTCTGTTTGTCTGCCTTAGAGATAAGTGAGCACTTAGGGCTGATGAGGATGTTTCTGATCAAGTGACCAGTTCACTGTGTGCAGTCCATAAAAAGTGCATTTGATCATAAGGGTTACACGAGAAACTTCCAGAAAGCTTTGCCCATACTATTTGCAATACCTCACTGAAGTGCTTTTAGTAATACAGTTGGCCAGCAGGTAGTAGATAAATATGACAACAGCATCATCATAAAGAAAAAGACAATTGAATAATGATTATGTTCCGTTAATGTCAGAAAATTTTATCTTAATGGCAAAATCAAATGAAGGAGGGTCGCATCATCATCATCATCATCATCATCGTTTAACGTCCGCTTTCCATGCTAGCATGGGTTGGACGATTTGACTGAGGACTGGTGAAACCGGATGGCAACACCAGGCTCCAGTCTGATTTGGCAGAGTTTCTACAGCTGGATGCCCTTCCTAACGCCAACCACTCAGAGAGTGTAGTGGGTGCTTTTACGTGTCACCCGCACGAAAACGACCACGCTCGAAATGGTGTCTTTTATGTGCCACCCGCACAAGCCAGTCCAGGGGCACTGGCAACGATCTCGCTCGAAAATCCTACAGGAGCCAGTCAGGCGGTACTGGCAACGGCCACGCTCAAAATGGTGCATCTCATGTGCCAACCGCACAAGAACCAGTCCAGGGGCACTGGCAACGATCTTACTTGGCTTGCCGGGTCTTCTCACGCACAGCCCATTTCCAAAGGTCTCGGTCCGTAGTCATCGCCTCGGTGAGGCCCAGACCTTATTCCGCGGAAGATCTGAGACCGAGAGAACATAGTTAATTTCGAACTGGGGATCTAGCTTGAATGTTGCAATTGTGTAGACTCTGCTAAAGGCACTTAAGGGCCAGGTGGTCATGGTAAACCAGATAATTGATTAGGTTTACTGATTGAAGGTGCAAAGTGACATGGCAGAAGTTAGCAGAGATTGGTTGAGCAATGGCAGGTTTATGATTCTACTTATGTACT
Organism: Octopus bimaculoides; assembly: GCF_046866305.1. Lineage (NCBI taxonomy): Eukaryota > Metazoa > Mollusca > Cephalopoda > Octopoda > Octopodidae > Octopus > Octopus bimaculoides. The sequence continues at coordinate 16,394,803 of NC_142935.1, forward strand.
TGATGATCTCCCTAGTGCTGGTGCCATGTACAAAGCACCTGGTACACTTTGTGAAATCATTGGTGTTAGGAAGGGCATCCAAATGTAGAAAACAAACCAAAGTAGACATTGGAACTTCATGTAGCCCTCTGGCTTGTCAGTTTCTGTTAAACTGTCCAAACCAAGACTGAAATTTTTCAAGGAGGTGCCCCAGCATGGCCACAATCTAATGACTGAAACACACAAACGATAAAAGATAACAAACAAATGACTGCAGTATTACCTTATGACAATCACGGCAAAGAATATTTGTTTTGATCTCTTTATAATCCTGAGGCATTTCAGTATGTTTGACTTCTTCATCTTTCATTTTCCAGATTTGAGACATGTTCGTCATTGATGTACCACAGATAGGGCATGCAAAATGGCTGGAAAAAAAAAAAGAAAAAGAAGTTTCACAAAACGTTTGAGCATCATTATTGTTTTAATCTCTACTTTTCCATGCTTGCATGAGTCAGACAGAGTTTACTGAGGCATATTTTCTATGGTCGGATACTCTGCCTGTTGTCAACACACATTGGTTTCCAAACAGGGTAATATTTTCCCATAACCAGACACACCTTTCACAGAAGACTGGAAACAAACAACATCACTAGTTTGAGGGTGACACTTCTCTCTCTCTCTCTATCATCATCATCTTCATCATCGTTTATATATATATATATATATATATAAAGACATAGCAAGAAGTAAAAACTAACTTTAACTCTCCCTGCCATGAAGCATCTTTGCTCCTGTCTATTGCTCTTTTTTCTCTTCATTACTGAAACCAACTCCCTCTTTTATCACTGTCATAACTTCTACCACCCATTGATATCCATCACACACTCCTATCTCCTTCTCTCTTCTCCATCACACTCTCTCACCTGTCACTCTGTCTCTCTACCATTACCCTCTGATTCTCTTACCCCACCTCCCACTCCTTGACTATTTGGATTCAGTGGACATTGAGTTATTAGCCTGGACTCCAAAATGTTAAGTTCACCCATACTCACTTTACCTAAACGTCCTACCTGGTGCTCTGGAGATGGCACCAACCTGGACACCAGTTTGCCATTACATCTTCAACAAGAACTGAAGCAATATAGAAGTGACATCCATGACCCTAGTGGACAGCTCCTTGAGCAATTACCTGGTCATTTACTACTTCACTTCAGCATGAACTCTACCTTGCATAGATTTGAACCAGTAGTGTAATAGCATATTCACTCAGTCATTCTATCCTGACATCACATTGAAGCATACACATTATAGACTACATTCAGGGAAATGTTGCCGTTAAGCAATCAATCTGGCTGTGATTTACTTGTGATAGCCTTTACTTTGAACTTCACAAATGGCCATCCTCTCTGCTAGAAGTAGCAGCCAAATTCCCCTCAAACTTACCTTTATCATTTAAAAAAATGCAAGGACACATTGAATGATGTAGCCCTGAATACACATTGTCCAACATCAAGAAGAGCATCCAGGCATAAGCCTTAAGCTGATAGTGGAGTGCTCAACCACATGCAGAGTGTTCCACTGATCGCATCAACTGGAACACTCATTGTTGTAGCAAAAGGAGTGCCCAGCTTTTGATGCATACTGAGCATAGCCAACTTCTCAGATGGCAGAGTTCTGTCTTCTTTTTTTACAAATTAATATTTTGCTAGCTTTAATTTGAGGCCTCTTACATCCACGTTATATTTCCAAGCTCAAAATTTCTTCTTTCATAGATTTAGTTATGAAAACTAGATCATAAGTATTCAAGACCTCCACACATACACAGGCTATCAGTTTAAAAGCAAAATACAAATAAAACACATACATACCCATATTGAAAAAGTTTTTTAAAACACTCCCTATGAAAGAAAAAAAAGAAAGATTATATAGATAAATTGTTTATGAAGTAGTGAATAAATGTATTTTTCAATATTTTGTTAACATATAGAATTTATAAACATTTTATAATAGTTGCAGCATGGAAGGTGTTTAAAAACACACAAGCCATTTAAAAACACACAAAACCTGTTAGATTTACTTCAACATTTAAATTTAATTTCTCAAAATATTTTCGTCACTTTGAGACTGTGACCTGTTCACTGACTAAATTCCATGCAGTATGGAATTTTATCAGTGAACAGGTCGCGGTCTCAAAGCGACAAAAATATTTGGACAAATGAAATTTAAATGTTGAAGTGAATCTAATGGTTTTTGTGTGTTTTTAAATGGCTTTATAAACATCTTCCACGCTGCAATTTTTTTTGTTTCAGCACACGCTCTCAGATCAGGTCACTTGCTATGCAAGTTCATCTCCATAATTATAATAGTTGGTTGTAGGAATACAAACCTATGATGCTAAGGAATTAAAAGATAGTGAAAAGATGCACTGTCATCGGCCACTTCAGCGATTTTGATTTTGATTTCACTTGCATCAATAGGTCTTTGCAAGCAAAGTTCATTGTCCAATGAATGAGGGATATGAATGAGGGGTCAGAAATGTCAGAAGCAAAAGTTTTCTCCAACTTACTCGTGAATCATATGCCGACACTTAGGGATCCTTGAAGGTTTTCTGGAAGTATGCAGATTCTGAAGACAAACTGGGCATTCATTGTGAGATATTTTTTCTAAACACTAAAAAAAAAAGAAAGAAAGAAAAAAAGATGAACTATTTAAGATTTTCTTCACATCAAGAAATAGAAACTTTATTTCACTTTCATTTTTATTTTGTCATCATTCTATTCTGCAATTTGAAGAAGTTAACAATAAGCTATATCGAAGCGAAGTTCTTTTATGACAATGATGTACAGAAAGCGAGAAGGAAATATAAATTATCTAATATATGAAATAGACATGTGTGTGTGTATTCACTTTCCACGTAAAAACGGCTTCACCAATTACTTCCATACTTGTGATGCATGAATAATTTGACCTTGGACATATAATAGGGTCTTTATATTTATGATTCACTTCTTTAAAAAGGTTTCCTCAATGTCAACTTCCAGTATTGACGTAAAAATGGCAAAGTCTCTCACTCTCTATTTTAATGTTTGATATTTGTAAACAACTACAATTAATTACTGAAAGAAATATTTACGAAGTTCACCAACTTAAATATTCGGTACAAGATAATTTTTAACGTGCTTTTATTTATACGATTTTTTTTCATTCCATGTTTATCTCATTCATTATTTGCAATGTTCTCTCTCTCTCACACTCTCTCTCTCTCTCTCTCTCTCTCCAGGTTTGATTTTGTTCTGAACTCACACATTGCATTAATTTCCATAAAAAACTTTTATCTATTTTCTTTTCACACGTCGTGTTCAGCTCTATGTATTTGTAGTCAGTCACACACGCACACGTGTGTGTTTCTATGTACATTTGTATACATTTATGTGTGTGTATGTGTTCTTCTCAAGAAATGATTAAATCTTTTTTTTAGTACAGAGAAATCAATAAACTTAGCCTCCAAAGACTTAAATGTTAGAAAAGCAAGTAATTTCAAGAAAAACTACCAAGTAAAAATTGCAGAGAAAATTAATTTTTAACAAAAGATTATTCACCTCGTGCGTGTCTTTCATAGACAACAAAAGGCACACATCACATTTTTCACAATGAAAATAGTTTTCTCGTCCACCAACCCTATAACACAAAAATAGAAAAATAAATTAAATAAATAATTTTTATGCAAATTTAATAACACATTTTATTCTTGTTTCTTAAAAAAGTGATTAAATTTTTTTTAGTGCAGAAAAATCAATAAACTTAGGTTCCAAAGAGTTAAGGCACTGGCATGGCTATGAGGTAAGAAGTTTGCTTCTCAACCATATGATTCTGGGTTCAGTCTCACTATGTGGCATCTTGGGCTTGAGGAAGTGTTGTCTACTATAGCATCAGGTTGATCAAAGCCTTGTGAGTGGATTTGGTTGATGGAAACTGAAAAAAGCCCATCATATATGTATGTGTGTGTGTGTGTGTGTGTGTGTGTGTGTATACATATATATATATTTATTTATTGGGTTGGCAACTAAGTTCCCAACGTTTTTTTTAATTTTGGAATTTTTTTTTTTTGAGAATTCTATTTTTGAATCATTTTGGAATCTATTTTGTATTTTTCTAGTTAATTTTAGTTAATGTTTATTTATTTTCAGATCATTAAAATGGAATGTCAAGTTAAGAAAAATGAGCATTTTCGACACCTCCTTCTTTTTGTTTTTAATCAAGGTTCTAAGGCCGCAAAAGCTGCTCGTGGCATTTATGCTGTGTATGGAGACGGTGCCATAGCTGAAAGAACTGCTCGTGATTGGTATGCCAAGTTCAAAAGTGGAAATTTTGACCCCAAAGTCGCACCTCGTACTGGCCGTCCAGTTAAGTTCGATGAAGAGCGATTAAACCAACTTTTACACGAAAATTCTCGTCAAACATCAAAGGAACTGACAGAGAAAATGGAATGCTCCCACGCTGCTATAGAGAAGCATCTTCACTCGATGGGAAAGGTTCAGAAGTATGGAACTTGGATTCCGCATGCTTTAAGTGACAACAACAAAAATCAACGAGCCACAATCTCCGCTGGTTTGCTTGCTCCTCACCACTCAACTCATGGACACAAGCAACGATATCTTTACTGAATCGTTACTGGTGATGAAAAATGGTGCCTGTGCATCAATATGAAGCAGCGTAAGGAATGGCTTAGCCCCAGTAAACAAGAGGCACCACGCGTGAAACAAGATCTTCATCCATGTAAAATGATGTGAGTGTGGTGGGACTGGGAAAGGATTATCCATTATGTATTGCTTGAACGAAACCAAACGGTCAACGCGGAACTCTATGTTCAACAGATGGAATGACTCAACATGGCTATTCAAGAGAAAAGACCTAATCGGCAACATGGAGTTCTTCTGCTGCACAACAACGCCCGCCCTCATATAGCCAATATGACCATCTGCTTTAACATTGTTTCTATGGCAGAATGCCCTTCCTGATATCAATGACTAATATCATAATCAGTTTTTTTAATTGGTGTAAGAGACAACTCCAAATATGTTTTGGTTAAATAATTATTGTAACCTCATCAACAGAGCAAACACTTCACTATAGGTGCAGGCACGGCTGTGTGGTAAGACGCTTGCTTCATAACCACATGATTCTGGGTTTAGTCTCATTGTGTGGCACCTTGGGCCAACCAAAGATTTGTGAGTGAATTTGGTAGGTGGAAACTAGAGGAAGCCTGTCATATATATATCTGTGTGTTTTTGCATCTGTTCCCCACCACTGATTGACAGCTGGTGTTGATGTTTACATCCTCATAACTTAGTGATTCGACAGAAAGGACCAATAGAACAAGTACCAGGGTTAGCAAAAAAATGAAGAATTGGTGTTGATTCAGAATGGCCACAATCTAATGACTGAAGTAAGTCAAAGATAAAAGATACTTTCCAAAGTAGTGGAAGAGACTCAGTAAAGACTGAACACTAATTGGCATAGCAATACAGAATTGTACAAAACAATTCTAGGAAAATTTCAACAATGAGGTTTCATATACAGGACCACCAAAAGTCAATTTCAACTAAATGATTTAACTTAACTTAGATAATTGGGCAAGAAAGACAAAGAGAAATGATTTTATGACACAGTTCTATATTTAAGAGATGAGGAATTATGTACATTATTTACATTATTTACATTTGAAGGATATTTGTCCTCATCTTGTTTGTTGTTAACACAACATTTCGGCTGATATACCCTCTAGCCTTCATCAGATGTCTTGGGAAAATTTCGAACCTGGGTTCTCATTCCTAAGGTATTTTTCATCGTCGTCGTCATCGTCGTTATTGTTATTATTATTATTATCATTATTCAGGTCACTGCCTGGAATCGAACTCGGAATCTTGGGGTTAGTAGGCCACGCTCTTAACTACTATGCCATATGCCCATGACCTGAATAATAACAACAACAACATCAAAAAATACCTTAGGAATGAGAAGCCAGGTTTGAAATTTCCTCCAAGACACCTGATGAAGGCTGGAGGGTATATCAGCCGAAACGTTGTGTTAGCAACAAACAAGATGAGGACAAATATCAGTCAAATGTAAACAATGTAAATAATGATTTTATGACTTTCTAAAAAAAAAATTTTCATCTCACCGACAGAGTCTGCAACCATCACAGTGAAATTGTTTTAGGTCATTGCTATCATAAAGTCGACACTTGGCACAGAAGTACTGTGCAAACTTGATGTCACAATTTGAACAACGGTCACTGACCTGAGAGAAATGGTGCAAAAAGAAAAAAAAATATTAAAAATAACAAAGTAATGTGTGTATTTATGTGTGTAATGTAATACTTTCTAATATAAGTGCAAAGCCTGAAATTTTTGTGAGGATGATGGGACTAGTCAATTACACTGACCCCAGTGTTCAACTGGTACTTAATTAATCAACCCTTGAAAGGGATGAAAGGCAAAGTCAGCCTCAGCAGAGTTTGAACTCAGAACATAAAGAAAACCAGAAGAAATACCACTGAGCATTTTGTCCATGGTGCTCATAATTCTCCAGCTCACCACCTCAAGTGCGTATTAAATAATGCATGCATACATACACATACATATAACACACACACACACAATATATATACATCATCATTATCATCATCATCGTTTAAGGTCCGCTTTCCATACTAGCATGGGTTGGACGATTTGACTGAGGACTGGTGAACCAGATGGCTACACCAGGCTCCAGTTTGATTTGGCAGAATTTCTACAGCTGGATGTCCTTCCTAATACCAACCACTCCGAGAGTGTAGTGGGTGCTTTTACGTGCCACTGGTATGAAGGCCAGTCAGGCGGTACTGGCAACGGCCACACTCAAAATGGTGTATTTTACGTGCCACCTGCACAGGAGCCAGTCCTGTGGCACTGGCAACGATCTCGCTCGAATGTCTTTACACGTGCCAAGAAGGCGACGCTGGGCCCAGGTGACATCACAATTTCGCTTTCGCTTGCCCCAATAGGTCTTCGCAAGCTGAGTTTCATGTCCAATGAAGGAGACGACGTTTGTATGGGTGCCAGTCGTCGAATTTAGTTCAATTTCAATTTCACTTGCCTCAATAGGTCTTCACAAGCGGAGTTTAGTGTCATACACATGTATAATTTGAGAAATCCAATTAAAGGAGCTTTCCAGTTGCTGTCACAGATTTGGAAATTTTTAAGAATTAAATGAAATTTTAGAATTTGTTCTCTTGATGTAACTTTTCAAGCCGAATCCGAATTTGGTATTCATTCATTCTCAGAAAAATTTAGGTAAAAATGTTCAAAGTTTGATAACTTTTAATTCAATCAGAAAATAAGAATCAGAAACTGCTCATTTTCTGTGTGATAACTGTCTATCACAAAATGACAGGGAGAAAAAAACAACAGGTACAAAATTATATTGCTCAACAAAATATGTGATGGTGGTGGTGGTTGCTGTGGTAAAAGCGTCACCATTGTGCTAAGTAAAACACATTCTTATAACAATGAAAACGGGGAAGATTACAGCATTGCTTGTTACTTGTGTATAAAGGTGGCTTTTGATAAGTTAAAAATCATCCAAAATTTACAAACTATAAAAAACTACTAATTTATTATTAATTAATGGCAAAGATGAATTTCATGTTCATAATTAGCATACAAAACTAAATCAGTATAACCAAATTTTAAAACAACAGCAACAAAATCGAAAAAATACAAAATCTGTGACAGCAATCAAACAAATCTAATTTAAAATACCTGGGTCAAAATTGGAATAAAAGAAAAAAAATTTTAAACCTTCCAATAATATAACCTGTGAAACACTAAATGATCATTTCCATCCCTTAACCCTTTAGCATTTAAACCAGCTATGTCCGGCCCTTATATTCTAATTGTTTCATGCTTAAATCAACCAGATTTGGCCTCTCACACCTACCCTACAATGTCATTCTAAAAATAAACAATCACTTCATCGAAATCTTGAAGCTATGAGATAATGCATGATTAATTCAAACCAATGTGAATAAATAAGCATTAGATGTGAATGCTAAAGGGTTAAAGAACACACAGAAGGCAGATAGAAATACAAATGAGAAGATACAGATGTTAAAGTAGGGGGTATCTGTAGTGCAAACCATTTTAAAACTGAACATAGGCTGTCAATTAGCCATCATTAGATCAGTGGTTCTCAACCAGAGTCCATATGGCCCCGATGGGGTTCCCTATAAGATTTTGTTGATAAAATTTATCTGTACTAAACTTGTTATACTTCTACAATTCATAAAATATAGGAATCAAAGGAATCCATAGGTAAAAAATGGTGGAGAACACTGCATTCATCATCATCATCGTTTAACGTCCACTTTCCATGCTAGCATGGGTTGGACGATTTGACTAAGGACTGGCAAGCCAGAAGGCTGCACCAGGCTCCAATCTGATTTGGCAGAGTTTCTACAGCTGGATGCCCTTCCTAACGATAACCACTCCGAGAGTGTAGTGGGTGCTTTTATGTGCCACACTGCATTAGACCATTGTACAACATTTTTTGAATGCGATTAATGCGTACAGGACATGTGGGAGTATTGGTTAGAGAAACTGATATGTTTTCTATTAAAAATAATTCAATATGGAAAGGCAAACACATTATAAGAATTCTCATTGATGATAATGTGTGTTAAGAGTGACAGTCAAAACAGTCTAGGACTCTGCTACACAAAATGCATTGTTTCACTCATATTTCTTAAGAGTCAGTTTTCATCTCTCAGTGATTAATAAAATAATTGTCAGTTATATATTAGGGTAGATTCAGTTGATTATAGTTGTCTACACAAATCAGCCTTGTCCCCAGTTTAAAAGAATCTACAGTAATCATTTTAGTTTTGTTGGAACTATAACAAAGTGCAAGGGACATAATTCAAATATATATATATATATATATATATATTCATTTCTACTCTAGGAAACAATGCCCGAAATTTTTGGGGAGGGGGTCAGGCGATTAGATGGATCCCAGTACACAACTGGTACTTCATTTACCGACCTAAACGGATGAAAGGCAAAGTCCATCCTAGGATTATTGTTATTATTATATACAGGGTGCGATGGGTAAATTGTCGCCATTTTATATTTTTAATTTCACGCATGCACATGGTTTGTTTTTGATTTTGTCGACTACACAGTATAGTAGGGTCAGTTGGGCATAGTCTGAGAAAAACAGCACCATGACGCAATTCACTCTGCCAGAAATTTGGAAACGACATGCTGTACTGCTTGCCATTCGCACTGTAAGTTCCAATATGAACATTTACCAATTGTGATAAAGATCAAACATCCAGTCAACATCATGGTTAAGTCAATTGGTGCAAGAAGAAATGATTTGCTACACAAATATATTAATGTAAAAACCCAAATTAATTTTTAAAGTATCAGTTACATATTCTCACTGAATAAAACAAAGTGTATTTAACCTTTCTCATAAAAACCTACCTCAGACTGACTCTGATTCTATGCTACAGAATTACTATTTTAACCTTTTCGTTACCATATTTCTGTCGAGATGCTCTGTGTTTCTTTCAATTAATTTTAAATATAACAAAGAATTTAATAAAATAACTTAGTTATCATTTAGCTAGTGTTAGGAACATAAATTGTGACTAAGGTTTGGTGGAAGATTTTAATTCAGAACTTTTGAAAACAAGACATTTGTACCATGGAGTCAGAGGCAGTTTAAGGCGGGTTGGTATCAAAAGGGTTAAAGTAACGTCCTAGCAGAGGCATTTGTCATAATACTGGATTCTTGATCTACCCTTAGGTCTCCTGCTGGTTGCTTGTCTAGAAGAATCTGTCGTGAGTTTTTCCTGCAACATTCTAGTCACGAGTCCATAGTACTGGAGCTGTAACCACTCAACGTGGAGAAGTAGTGGCTCAACCTGGAGACACCTTGATTGCCAAGCTACACACCTTGTAACACTTTAAAGGTTGTAATACTAAGTAACTGAGCAAATAGCTGACATAAAAACGAGAAAATTAAAAACAACTAAACTTACGGGCTGTTTTGTTGAGCATTTGTTACACACTATTTTCTCAACTGTGGTCCGATCTAAAGTGTGATCTTCGACATCATCATGGCATACCCGGCATACATACACCTTGTTGCAGCAAGGTGCCTGCATTAGAAAAAGAAAAAAAAACAACAATGAGAGAGAGAAGTAATTGAAATATATATTAATTTCATCATCTGACACAAGATCACCGCTGCCAATGCCCCCTCCCCTCTCAATATTCCTTGTTTTGCAAGTTACTTTGTGACCCTGCTGGTGATGGTGCTACATATAATGCATCCAGTCCACTGTCAAGTGGTTGGCATTTTGAAGGGCATCCAGCTGTAAAAACCATGCCAAAACTGACCTCACCTGAGCTGGTGTGACGTAAAAACCACTCAGTCCACTCTGCAGGGTGGTTGGTGTTAGAAGGTTATCCAGTCATAAAAACCATGCAAAAACAGACACAGTAACCTGGTATAGTCTTCTACTTGGCCAGCTCCTGTCAAACCGTCTAACCCATGCCAGCATAGAAGATGGACAGTAAATGCTGGTGATGGTGAATTATTATTATTATTATTATCATGGTGATGGTGGTGGTGGTGTGTGTGTGTGTGTGTGTGTTTACTTGTGCTTCTACTGCCACTGAGCTACCAGCAGTGCTGAAGTTGTCAGCTAATCATTTGCAAGCTGTGGGCCTTCAAACACTTGTGAAATATGCAAGCATGCATGTGTTTGCATATATATATATATATATATATATATATATATATATATATATATATGCACATTACACAGGAAATGGTTAGCAACAACAAGAGCATCCAGCTATAAAATAGGGCTGCAACAATATATTTGTCTAACCCATGATGGCATGGAAAAATGAGAAAGGAGAGAAGAAATAACAAAGCATGTGAATGAGAATAATAAAAGAAAGCAAGGGAACAAGAAGTGAATTTCCTTCGACTAGATTTACTCAACAGACTACAAAAATACTGAGGCACAACTTCAAGGCCTTAGTTAATCATATTGATCCCAGTATATTTCAATCTGGCACTTACTCTATTGATCTGTATTCATCAAACCCCTAAATTAGAGGGTACAACAAAGCTGGTTTTAAACAGTGCAAATGCATACACACACACACAACAACAACAACAACTGTTTCTGTCTATCAAACTTCATTCACAAGCAACTGGTTAACGTGAGTTTATAGTAGAAGATAGACTTGCACAAAGTGTGCATGCAGTGTGACTGAACCTGGAAATTATGTGATGGTGAAGCAAACTTCTTAACATTACAGCCATGTCTAGCCTCCAGTTCAAATACGTAAATGGTAAGTTAAACAGACCAAGTTCTCAATCAGAGAAACTGCTTGACTTTGAGCTGCAGAAACACAAGAAAACAGAGCAAGGCTTCAAGCAGTAAGACTAAGAATTACTTAAAAGAAGATGGCAGTAAACCTTACCATTTTTGAGAGAGAGAGAGAATAATAGACAGTGTGTGAAATAATAAGGTGAAGAAGCAATGAATCTAATAGGATGCTTTGTAAAGGAGACTGAATAAGGGAGGTGGGGAGTGAGACAGGCAGCAAGATAGATATGCATTGACTCCAAGTGATACAATCTTACCATTCTGACTGAAAAACAGATAATTTCCAGTTATTCTGCCACTTGCAATGATGACAAACGAATCGCAAGGCCACACTTTTAGTAAAGTAGGATTGTTCCTGCTGCAACCTGTGTTCAGACATGGCCAACTGCATCTAGCTCAGAGTAGAACAAGGACCAGGAAGGCTAACTTGAAATTACAGACTGAAGATTACAGAGGTCAAGAAAAAAAGAGAAAGAAAAAAGGGAATCAAATATCTTTACAAAAAATGTTGTAATTGAGAAATTCCTTACATTAACCCTTTAGAATTCACATTGTTGTATCAAAAGTAAGGCTTATCTATTCACAGTGTTTTGAATTAATCATGCATTATTTTGTAGTTTTGAGATCTGTACTTCTAATGTGGTTTTGTATTACACACGTACCATTTACATATTTGTTATATTCCAATTAATCAATAAAGATAGTTTTTCTGTGGGTTTCAAAAAATACTCCAATTGTTTCGGGGTACCTCAAAAAATTCTTTTCAGCAAATACTAGTTTTTCTTTGGTGTGAATATTATGAAAAATAATTTCTTCTTTTATTCGTTTCAGTAATTTGACAATGGCCATGCTGGAGCACCGCTTTTAGTCAAACAAATCGACCCCAGAACTTATTCTTTGTAAGCCTAGTACTTATTCTATTGGTCTCTTTTGCCAAACCACTAAGTTAAGGGATGTAAGCACACCAACATCGGTTATCAAGCAACGGGAGGATAAACATACACACAAATATATATATATATATATATATATATATATATATATATATATATACTGAACCCAGAGCCATGTGGTTGGGAAGCAAGCTTCTTATCACAGAGCCACGCCTGCGCCTATAACTGATTAGTGATCCTTCTAGATTATCTAATTATTTTTCTTTTTGTATAAAATGGTTGGTACACATTTGTTTATACATCGATTACAATTTTCTTTTAAAAACAAATGAAATTATAAACAGATAACTAATCAAAAGCAATTAGTTGCGAAGGGAGATGACTCCATTTCGATGCGCAAAAAAAAAAAAAAAAATTAATTAATGGTTCAAAAGTAAACATTCAAAATTTTAGTTGAAATGATTGGGCAGTAAATAGTCTTACGACCATCCTATATCAAAACAACGCCCCAGTTTTCAATACAAAATTGGCGGAATTCTGCATTACGCACGGAATATAGTCCATCATAACTTCTTTATTTTTTGGAATTTTCAGAATATTTTTGTGAATTTGTGTTCTCCATAAGGGAATTCACACGACTATGAGAAAAAAAAAATTAAAGTTTTCGGAATTTCTTTTTTTTTTCATCTTTGGAATTCTTTTTTTTAATCGCAGTTTAAAATACGGACAGTCCGGATTTTTTTTTGCTTAAATTTCAGCAATACACCATTAAATGTGTTAATGGGGAGAAACACATTGAAAAGCATCAGTTGTCAGACAAACAAACGAGGACAATATAGGGTGGTCGTAAGATGTGCTAAAAATAACAGCTAAATACCCCCTTAAATTACTAGTTTTTTGGACGGAGTTCATTTTTTTCCTGCATAGTCGTATTAATTCCCGTGTGTAGAAAACAAATTCGCAAAAAAGTTTCTGAAAATTTCAAAGAATAAAAGATATAAAGGGTTATATGCTTTGCGTAAAAGCAGAGCTCCACCGTTTTAGGGTCACGCGGCAAGTGACCAAGACACTCGCATGGCTAAACGATTTTGTTACATCTTACCACCTTTCGTCTTCCTGCTCTCCACCTCTGTCACATTCTAGGGGAATTAACATGTATCCCCTATCTCTCCACCACCCCTTCTACAGTCATATTCGGCCGGAATTAGTCCTGCTTATCCCTTTATTCACTCTCACAAAGCCCATACTGATTTGATGGGGGGGGGGGGGACCTCCTGATAAGTTCCTTGTAGCTGCGAGGAGGATGACTGAAGAACTTAGTCATAGAGGCCTTAGCATCAATAGTTCCAAATAAGAGCTCTGGCTCCTCAACCATCCAGCTTCACAATCCTTCCCCCTCTATCACAGATGGATTACAGATCCCCCCCCCACCTCGATCACAATTCCTCCTTCATCAGCATGGTGTTCTCATGGAGCTCCAGTTACTGAACAAGCTTTCGAGTGCATCTTTCAATCTCAGATGGCTAACCTTGAGCAACTTTTAAAAACCTTGAGGTAATTGAACCCCACCAAGGTATTTTGATACTTAGGAATTACTTGTCAATTCCTAAGTTATTGTATTTTTTTTAGAGTTAGTCCCTCTTACAGATTCTTGTAGTCTCTCCATTGTTTCAACAACCTCAAATGCTTGATCAATGTCAACCTCTCTCCAGAGTCCTGTGACCAAGCTGCATCGCCAAGCGGTTTGGGGGTCTGGGTTTGCATAAGGGCTCATCTCTCTCTTCCGTTTTCATTCCTCCATCCACACTTTGGTAGGCAACATCCTCTCCTTTTCAACATGGACTGGTTCCAACAGGGAGATGGATGAAGCTCTGTTACAGTGGAGAGAGCTGGGTTAATCAGTTCCTGACACAGCTGAGGATAGACAGAAGCAGAGTATGGGACAAACTGTACTTAGGCACCGTTTTTTCAATTCTCTCTTTGATCAACCTGATCAATTTTCAAGGTGTTGCCTACTTTCTGCAGATGCAAAATTCTCAGGGAACTGGATTGATGCCCTGCCTGTGACCAACATTGGAAGTCTACTCAGTCTAAATGAACTCCGCATCTCCTTTGCAATCAGAGTAGGAGCTGAGGTCTGGTGGGGGACTGAGATGTCACCATGGTAGGCCTTAATAGTGTGTCTTTCCACCTAAATGCTGGTCATTTTGCTCATCACATTGAGCTAAACTTAATCATAAAGCAGGCCCTAGCTCAGGTTAATATCCTCTCAGTTCTGGATCCAACAGGCTTATCAAGAAGTAATGGGAAGAGACCAGATGGTCTTACCCTTTATCCCTGGGTAAGAGGTAGATGTTTCATCTGGGACACCTCAGTCGGTGACTGTTTTGCTCCCTCCCACATCCTGGATGTTGCGGTAAATGGGAGGTTCACATCTCTCGTAGCCGAACAGAAAAAAATCTTTAAATATCAGGACCTGGTAGTGAACCATTTCTTCTGGCCTGTGGCACCTGAGACGTTTAGAGGGGCTGGGCCGCTAACGGCGAAGTTCTTGTCATCGTTGCCGGCTCGCTTTACCCAGGTGTCAGGTGACATTCGTGAGGGTACTTGGCTGTTCCAACGCCTTAGCCTCACCACCGCCCGCGGTAATGCCGCGAGCGTGTTGGCTTGCTTCAGTAGGTTCCGTTGAACGTTGTGGTGTGCGACCAATTGAGGAACTTGTGATGAATTGATGGTTTTTTTTCTTCTTGTTCTTTGTCCCCCTTTTCCTTTTTCTCTCTCCCTGTTTTGGATTTGTTATGTTTCATGTGGTTTTGTATATATATATACGTATCATTTTTACATAAGTGTTACATTCCAATTAATCAAGATAGTTTTTTTCGGTGAAAAATAAATAAAATAATAAAAAGTAATTTCCGCACAATTTTGAAATAGATTTGATTACAATATTTGGGATCGAGTTAGAAAAATGATTGACTTGATATAAAAATAACTTCGATAAGCATTGAAAACTAATAGCGAATTCTTAAACTACGTTTCCATTTAAAAGTGTTACTAGCTACGGAGTTTGAATAATGATATCTATTATAAGATATTCCCTTTTCGATCATTTCGGATCGAAATAGATTTTTAGATTTAAACGTTTACGATCGAACCATGAATGATCGTTATTGTTATTATTATAATTATTAAAATCTGCTCATAATATCTTTTAACGTGTTTACCATTATATTGATCATAATGTAAAGATCTTTAAAATATATTCATATCTTTTAATGTGTTTACCTTTATAGTTTTCATAACCTATTTTATTATCCTTTACATAACTAGGAAAGAAAAGAAAAAGAAACGTTGACGGGTTAAAGTGATGGTAATTATAAAGATTGTGTGTCCACAAAATAACGTTATTTGTGTTATTCAATTGACAACTTACCACTAAAGAACAATCTCGCTTGTAGTGTGAACAGTCAAGTGCAACGCTAGCCATCTTGACAATAACAGACCATGGAGAAAAAACACCTGATAATAAAAAGTTGAGATTTACATTTAAATAAAAAAAAAATTTAATCAATTAAAAAATTTTTTGAGGTATGGATTTAACTATTATGATTAATAATTCTTTTTTAAAAGAAGTATTCTATTTTTAAATATTTATTTATTGCAAAGTAAAAAAAAAAATTTGTCCGTAACACAAAACCATATGATGTCATTTCCTGTCAATACTTCTTTTCTTTAACTCTTGTCATGTATCTCTTTTGTAATTGTTGAATAACTCGGTCGTTGAACTCACAACTACAAAGACATGGGTGTGATTCTTGGTTCAGGTCATGCGTCGTGTCCTTGAGCAAGAATGAAAATAAATACCGATAGCAGCGGACACATCCAGCAGGAAATGGTCTGTATACCTCGGAACCATTCGAGATACGCTCTAGCGGAATCATCCTGTATGTTCGGGAGATGCTTTGACTTAATTTAGTGTGTTTGTGTTATATCCCAGGGACCAGTAGGCAGAAGACTATTAAGATGGATACAGAGACATAGAGATTACTTGAAGGTGACTGTAAATCAGAAAGTAATCCGTGTGGGGTAGCACGAACTGGAGCTTGACAAAACCTTGCTGAATCGTCTAAGACAATGTAACAGATTGTCGAAAAATCATGACTGACAATTTCCCTAGATGCCTCCCAAAGATTGATTATGTGAAATCGACTGTGCTGAGAAGTTTGCTTCCCAACAACATTGTTCCGAGTTCAGTCCTACTATGTGACACCTTGGGTGTCTTCTGCTATAATCTTCGTGCCGACCAAAGCTTTGCGAATGGATTTGGTCGATGGAAACTGAACGAAACCCGTGTATGTATGTATGTATATATTATCGAGAATGTAGAGTATTACATATCCATCACGGCTTATTTTACCAATCGGTTTCGCGCAAGGAATACAATGGAGTGTTAGGTAACAATACGATTATATAACCTTACGCTCATCAGAGTTAACTTATGTGGAAGGGAATATGGCGACTGTACTCTGTTGTGAGAAGTGGATTAACACAACCGATCTGCGACTGCTGTGAAAAAGATGAAACTGAAAAGGGCCAGGGGGATTAGGTTAAGAGTTATGTCCCTTCGTTAGGTATTCTGTGAAGCCTGTAAGAGTTATCTTGAAGTGCTTGTGGGGAAAGTGTGTATTATTAAGAGTGGTGCTCCTGTGGGGATGGGGTGTGTGATATACGTAGCGGTGTCATATGCATCATTTTTTATGGGGGTGTAGGAATATATAGTTGTGTTCATTGGTCTGTTTTCTTTAAGGTCGCGGGGGGGGGGGGGCTTTACGTTAGCATGCTGTGTGTGGGGAGTACAATGTGTATGAAGGCGTATATGTTGGGGATGGTGGGAGACAGTTTACTTTGTTAGGTGTCCACCTTATAGGGGTGTGTGTGTAAATGACTTCAAGAATGTGATTCAAATGAAAAGGCTATTGAACTTTCTTCTAATCTTAATTCTATCATCTATGTATCTATATCTTATTTTATCTCTTATTTTCAGAATTAATTATAAAGACAAGTAAGATCTTTAAAATTAGAGAGGTGAAGACCTTCATTCACAACGGTCAAGGACCTGGTTTAGATTTGACACCAGCATCCCAAAGACTGAACTTTGATGAGTGCATGTGTATGTGGCTGAACTGGTGTATATGTATATGAGTATGTATACACAGACACACACTTACTGCATGTATGAGGCTGAAAAGTTCATAGGTTAACCAAGATATCCTCATTGAATGTGACCAAATGAGGTTTATGTGGTATGACGTCAGCGACTAGGGAGCTGACCGCTGACTGGAAGAGGAAGCCTCGATTGGGATTTCGTACCCTTCTCGAGGGGGGTTGTTGCGATACGAAGACGTGCGAGGTAATCGTCCAGGTAAGGGAGAGGCAGCTGCTATTTCTAGCGTTCTTCGGGTCGGGCCAGGCACGAGGACAGGATACCACAGGACAGACTCGTGCGGTGGAAGGAAGATGAGGTAAGCCGTTTACTACTAATCACTCGCATACACCACAGTTTATCTTTCAACATAGTCCTCCTTGCAGTCCACACATTTCTTCCTTTGGTATTAGTCCACACATTTCTTCCTTTGGTATTGCAGTGCTTGGATCTCGTTGGTCAAAAAACTCATCAACAGCAGATATGACGTCATCATCACTGTGGTACTGGTTCCCAGTCAAGTGTTTTTTCATGTTGGGGAACAGGTGATAGTCAGATGGGGTAATCTTCAAGTTTAGGGGATAAAAAAATAAATAAAAATATTCAAGGGAAATAACTGAACGACTTACCAGTATTATCCGTTTTCTTCTAGCTGTTTATAAATAAATCACACCCTAACCCTAACGTCAATCAAATCACGTGTGTGATTTATTTATAAACAGAGATGTACGGAGAATACTGGTAAGACGTTCAGTTACTTCCCTTGGATATTTTTATTTATTTTTTTTATGCCCCTAAACTTGAAGATTACCGTCAGATGGTACCCAATCAGGAGACTAGTGAGGATAATCACTACTCCAAAGCCACAGTCATGAACAACAGCCATCAGAACCACAGACTTGTGTGCTGGAACTTTGTTCTGATGAAACAAGCCCCCTTTTTTGCCAGTTTCCTTGACAGTCTGGTATCGATAGCCTTTTGTGACAGCCTCAACAAATTGGCATAGTACTCTCCATTGATGGTATGGCCCTTTTGAATATAGTCAATAAACAATGCCTTTTGCATCCAAAAAATCTGAGACTATCACCTTCTCTGCAGATGAAATTGCCTTGGCCTTCTTTGCGGCAGATGAGGAGTATTTCCACTGCATGGATTGTCTCTTTCTCTCTGGCTCAAAGTGATGATGCCAACACTCATCTTGGGTTAGGAAACCAGCTGCATCTGCCTCAAACAAGGTGAGATTTTCTTGTGATACACAATTTTCTCAAAAACGCCAAGAGTAAATGATATTTTATGTGACACATTCAACCAGTATACGAATTTTGAAAGTGTTCAGTTACGAAAAATTATTTTTTAAATGTGCCGGCCAAAAAGTAAAGATCCCCAGTTTTATGTATACACAAGCATAACGCATTCGTTAAAAATGCCGGCAGTTTTATTATGATAGTAAATGGCACATCAACTTCTTGTTACAGCACCTCAACCACCGTGTACCTTGAATACGAACTGGTATTTTATCATACTTGTGTCTGGACATTCTTCTAAACTTCGTTATAGACTCTTTTCTGTGCTCTGTACTTATCGCACACGCATACATCCATGTTTGTATACACATACACTTTGTTTACATGACGGCCTGTCTATTATTGTTTATATGTCTCTGTTTTGGGGGAAAATTTTCTTTGTTTTGTTATTTCTCGTTTACTCATTTTTCATGTAACCCCACACTATCACCTCGTACCATCCTCAATTTTTTTTGTCAACCTTTTGTGGTTAATAAAGAATATCATTACTATTATTTTGCCTCCGAGACAACTTTGCTTTCATCCTTTCGAGGTCCATAAAGCAAATATCCACTGAGCACTAAAGTCGATATGTAATTGACTAACCCCTATCCCACAAAATTTCAGGCCTTGTACCTGTAGTAGAAAAAATTATGGTAATTTTTCAGATTAACACCCGCACGATTACCTAAACCTAACCCTAATCCTAACACTGACCCTAACACCCTAGTGAAAATCGTGCGGTGTTAATCTGAAAAATTACCAAAATTATTGTCACCACCTAAAATCAACGGCATTCATACCTGGAGAAAGGGGGGGGGGGCTTCACAAAGTTTAAAATGTCCAACACGATATTAGTCGTGGCAACGCCCTCGCATGTATGTATGTATGTGCCTATGTTTATGTTTCCCGTTAATATTGCTTTATTAATCATGATGTAAGCGACCTTGATTCACAAGCAACGTGACATCTGAAATGACTGAGCGTGAGAGTTTACCGTTGTTGATTTTATTCTCTGAAGGTGTCTCTTTAAAAAGGTATATATATATATATTGTGGGTTATGAGCCAGGCTTGGTTAACAAAAATTTAACTTTCATATAAAATTTACTGGTTTTTAGTTGATCTATTATACTTGCTGTTGATCCATGGCGAAGTAATTCACGAACAGTGCAGTGTTGTAACCAAGGTGAATTGCTTGTTGAGTTGTGTACGTAGAGAGATGTTTGGAGATGGAGGTCGCCGAATGCTGTTGGACGAAGTTGGTGAGTCTCCATGTGGCTGCTGTTGTGCTGTCGCTGGAACTGGCGGTGTCTTGTGTGGTCAGTGGCCAGACCTTAAAAGGTCAGAAACCAAAGACCTGGTGACCAGGAAAAGTTAGGTTTTTTATAAGGAGTCGTAGGCTCAGCTGAGGTAGGAAACAGGCTGTCACACGTCACCTTATTTGAAGGCTGCACTTGGTTGGGTTGCATATTGGTGTGCGATAGAGCAAGTGACAATTTGTGCCAATACCAACCAATCAGAGTAGTGGAAACAACAGGGTCCAAAATGCGACCAAAGGCTAGTTGTTATCTACTACGTTTGTATGTATGTATATATAATAGAGAGAAGAATTTCACTCGAGTGTATGCTACAACCTTAACCCTAGACACTGGGTGTGCGTATTCTTTACTTTTGCCTGTCAGTGCTAGGGTTTTTCACAGTGATTTAAAAAAAAAAAAAAAAGAGAGTAAATATGTTTTTTCTCACACGCATGGCCTCATTTGGTTCGGGGCGTACAGGTGGGGGATTCTTAATTTAAATTACAATTTTTTTTGTATGCTTATATCCTAGCAATGGACTATGCATGTGTTATTTAATCAAACCATAAAATGTGTTTATTAGGTAAAAAAAATATTGAAAATCATCAGTACATGTGAGTGACAAAGAAACAAAGGTGGTCATGCGATGTGCTAGAAACAACAGCCAAATGTCCCACAAAAAAAATTTGGATCCCACTTCCCATCACAATTTTTCCAAGCCCTATGTTGGGAATCACTGTTTCTACATGCAGTCTAGGATATTTGGTGAAGTGGGTGGCGACAGTACTCCATTATGCACTTTACCTATATTTTGTCGAGGCTCAGTAATTGATGAGACATGAAATATTTCCTGGCTCTGTAGAGAAGGGCCAATTTTTGAGATGTAACCCTAATTGTTAACCCTTTTGAGATACAGCGTTTTGGTATGTGCAGCCAAAAAGACCCAATTTTTTTTTCATGTTATGATTGAAATTGATGGGTGCATGTAGAAAACAAAGGATAAAGTACCTAAAACTATTTTATTATGTAAAACTATATATTTAACAATATATGACAGCCAGCACTTGTGTTAGGGGAAACATGGTTCATGAAGGCAGGAAATATATGCAATGGGAGCGCCTTCTTTTGGTGGCACTTCAAAATCAACCATTCACAATCGTTGTTTCATAGGGTTGATGGATCGGCCTCAAAGTCCTTTCAGATTGTATCACTTGGGTCGATCAATCTGCCTGGGTGTCCCAAGAGGGTTAAAGATATATGTGAATACACGTCCTTAGTGACAATAAGGCCTAGCATCCACAGTGATCGTGGGGGGAACACACATCCTTAGTGATAATAAGGTCTAGCATCCAGAGTGACCGTGGGGCTCTAGATATTGCATGGCATGCGAAGCTGAAAATGGCTTCCATTTAAGCAATGTCATTTTTCATATGTAATGTAATGGTGTTGCAAAATTTGACTTGTGCATATTAATTTCCATTATGTCCTTTATATTGTATCAAAATTTCATGCATTTATTTGTAAAGTTAAGGAAGTTTTTAAAAACTGAAACCCATCAGTGACTTGTGGGACGCCCTGTATATCCTCTGAAGGTTTAAGTCTTCAGAGATTTAAATTTTTGCACTAGTTTCAACACCTTTAAGTCTTGCTGAATTAAAGGTACTTTTTTTTTCAAATAATGAAGCATTAAAATTTAATTTACGTTTGATAGAATAAGTAATCCAACTCCATTTTATCTAATTTAACCTCTTTATTATTTTTAATTATTTTGGTTCACTGTCAGAATATCCCTAATATCTTACAATTGCTATATATTTCAGGGTGTCTGATGATATTGAACCCACAGACTAAAGATTGAAGACTGGCATTACCAAGGACTCTGAGAATCTTGTTTATACAACTTAAGTTCTACCACTGAAATATTTCCTTTGAATTGCAAGTAATATTTGATAATGAATGCACACATGTAACTTTTAAATGGTCCCTGTGATGGTGTAACATCAAAATTTACTGAGATTTTCCTTTTGTCTTAAAGACTTTGAAGAAAGTATATCTTTTTCATTGAAAATATTTAAAGAAATATTTACCTGATGCAAATTCCAGGAGCATTTTTTTTTAATTTTGTGAAGAAAATTTGTTATGGAGGAGAAACTGAGTGAGAGTCAAGTTCATAATAATAATAATAATAATAATAATGGTGTTTCACATCAAACAAAGTAGACACCATACATGTGTGACATCTGTGGGGAGTCTTTTAAAATGCAAAAATGTTTAATTCAACATCAGTCTTTGCACACAGACTCTGAACTCTATGACTGATATTTGTGGCAAAAAGTTCTCCACAGATGAAAATTTATCGAACCACAAACATATTCACACAGAAATGAAACCATATTGCTGTGATATTTGTGGGAAGGTACTCTCTGAAAAAAATGGTTCATCTAACCACAAATGTATTCACACAGAAGAAAAACCGTACCGTTGTGATATTTGTGGTAAAAAATTCCTGAAAAATACTGCTTTGTTGAACCATATACGAATTCACACAGGAGGGAAACCATACGACTGCAGCATTTGTGGGAAAGCATTTTCTCAACATAGTAACTTGTTGAACCATAGAAGAATTCACACTGGTGAGAAACCACATTGTTGTGATATTTGTGGTAAATCATTCTCTCAAAACAGCAATCTGTTGGTTCATCGCCGTATTCACACAGGAGAAAAACCATTCCACTGTGATATATGTGGTAAAGCATTTTCTCAGAATGGTAATTTATTAATCCACAGGAAAACTCATGGAGGAGAGAAGCAATATCATTGTGAAATATGTGGTAAAACATTCTTTGTTAATTCTTCTTTAACTAGACACATACGAATTCACATAGGTGAAAAGCCGTACTCCTGTGATATCTGTGGAAAAACATTCACTGCTTCTAGTTCATTATCAATGCATAAACTTAACCATACAGGCAATAAGCCATACCACTGTGACATTTGTGATAAAGCTTTCCTTAACAATAACGCTTTGTTGAACCACAAAAGAAGTCACACAGGTGAGAAACCATACCAGTGTGACATTTGCAAGAAATCATTCTCTCAGAATAGTAATTTATCGACACACAAACGTATTCACACAGGTGAGAAACCGTATCAGTGTGATATCTGTGGTAAATCATTCTCTCAAAATATCAATTTAGTAAACCATAGATGTATTCATGTTTGACAAAAGAGTTATTTAGTCCTGTAAAGTTAATTGTACAGAAGGAAAAAAAAAAAATACCCATAGCACTGAGATATATGTGTGGTAAAAATTAATGAGGTACTTATGGTACAATTGAAAACTATATTCATAACATACTAATGATGTAATTGGAGCCATGGACTCAGCTTGCAATTTATTTAATTAAAGAGCAGCAGAATCAGTAGCAGTATTAAGTCTGGTAATGTCAACCTGTACCTACATTCCTGTGAAAAACTATACCACCAAAGCTGTCTTTTAAACAAACATTTTAGGTGATAGTGTCTTACACACTGATTTAAACTATTCATGTTATGTATTGAATATTCCTTACAGCTGTAAAAGTAAGAATCACACGAACTAACCTAAACGGACTTTTCCAAGCATGCATTATTTATTGTCATATTTGGGGACGGTCGTCTTTTGCTAATTCAACACATGCACTATATATTTGATTTTCTCTTTAGCTTTAGGCAGAATTCTTTTATCACACATTCTGTGACCTCTTTAGCAGCTTTCTGTCCCTTGTGTCTCCTTTTGTCCTGTCTCTTCCATTCTGTCGCCTCTTATCCTGTCCATTTCATTTTATCTTTCAAAATGGAATAGACAAGGCAAAAGGAGACATGTGGGACAGAAAGTCAGTGAAAAGGTTACAGAAGATGTGACAAAAGAACTCTGACAAATAAACTAATACAAGTCCAAGTTCAGAAATTCACCATTCAAAATAGTTACAGCCTAAAGGGAGATAATTGAGAAAAATTTGAAAGTTAATGCTTGTAATCATGTAAAGTAAATATAACAAAAAATAATCCAGAATCTTTGTCCGGTACGAGATTGATCTCAAAATCTAATCAGTTCATGCCAGTCATGAGGCCAAACATCCTGGAAAGTTTCATCTGAATCCATCCTGCGGTTCTTGAGATATTTTGTCCATGGACAAACAAACAAACACGACTGAAAACAATGCCTTCACTAAGGCGAAGGTAATAATAATAATTTATTCTTTATTAGCCACAAGAGCTTACACAAGACAACATGAAGTGACAAAGCAGGACGATACAATGGGTTTTAAAACGTGTAAACAGTGTAAAAAGCTGCCCAAGCTTCATGTCTATTTTGGCATGGTTTCTGTGGCTGTATGCCCTTCCTAATGCCAACCACTTTACAGAGTGTACTGTGTGCTTTTTATGTGGCACTTGCAAGACAAGGATCTCTTGGCTGAAAGAGAGTTGGAGTTGGGAGCATGACCATAAAGGACATACCTGTATGGATGGATGGCCATGGTTTTACTTACATTCTTTTCTACTCTAGGCACAAGGCCCGACATTTTGGCAGAGGGGGCCAGTTGATTAGATCAACACCAGTATGCAACTGGTACTTAATTTATCAACCCCGATAGGATAAAAGGCAAAGTCAACCTCGGCGGAATTTGAACTCGGAACGTAAAGACATGAAACACTGTTAAGCATTTCGCCCAGCTTGCTAACGTTTCTGCCAGCTCACTGCCTTATTTACTTACATTGACCTGACACAATTTTACTTACATTGATGTGTCTTCTCAAGCATAGCAAATCACTAGAAGTCTCAGTCCCTTGTCATCTCAACGAACGTTAATTAATGATGATGATAAACTATTGTTTTTATATGATTTCCATTATTTTGAATAACTAACTATCCCTTTGTTTAGACCAGACAAGGTCTCCACACTACAGATGGAAAAAGTGAAAAATAAAGAAATATATATATACACCTATATAAATTACATTTTGTTGTAATCTCTACAGTAATTTGTTATTTTCTACAGTTCTCTACAAGCCAATATTTATATAATTGCAAATGTACTCACACAGGTAATATCTGTGATGATGCATTCTCTCAATATAATAATTATTTACACAAAAAAGAAACCATGCCATTGTGATATTTGTGGTAAAGTATTCTCTCTAATTTAAACACAAATATGTCCACAAAAGAGAAAAACCCTACCATTTTAGTATTTGTAGCATTCTCTCTGAAGTTCTAATTTATTGATCCATAAAATCATAGAAAATAAATCAAATCACTGTAATATCTGTAACAAAACTCCTTGAAGGATATCCAGATGACATTTGAGAGGGCCAGCCATTGGATATGGATGAAAAAGAATGATGAAACTTGGCTGGAGAGGTGATGATCCCAAGATGGACTTGAGTTTGAATACTAGTCAGTTGAAACAATAAATGGGGCCTCACATCAGTGAGTGAGGCTGGTACACTGTAAAGTTATTGAGAGGAAGGCCCTGAAATGATGCACATTCTCTCATGATGACTCCTGAAACCTACTGGCATCTGGTACGTGAAGTTTTCAACTGACAGCATTTCTTTAATAAACTGTTTCTAACTCTCTAGAGGGTAAATCATGCTATTGTGACATCTGTAACAAAATATTCTCGGTGCTGAAAAGTTCCTGGCTTTGCGTAAAAGAAAATACAGGAGGATCAATTATGATTTTATTCAACATATTCCCCTCTCAAATTTACATACTTATTGCAGCGGTCCTTCAGTTTTTCTAAGCCCTATAAAAGAACTCGGAAGGTTGGGCCTCCAACCAGGCCTTTCACAATACCCTTAAAGCCAGGAACTTTACAGCACCCCCTCATAGCTGTACTCATACAGGAAAAAAACCCCAGTTATATCTCTGATAAAAGTAATTCAATATCAATGCATAAGTACATTCTCATTGGGGAAAGGCCCCACCATTGGGATACCAATGGTACAACAGTCACTGCTAGTTATTCATTATCTATACATCAGTCATCACACAGGAGAGAAACTATAGTATTGTGATATCTGTGCTATAACATTCTCACAGAATTGAAATTTACTGATCAGTGGCAGCTCGTGTACAGGCACTGCGGAACTGCAGCATCCCCTATTTCCATTCAATATAATAAGTCCCTTTTTCCTTTACTTCTTTCTTTATACTTGTACATTAGATAATCCTTAAGCTTAATATCAGTAGCCATCCCCTAGTTTATGGAAAAAAAAATACAAAAATCCTTGTATAGAACTGTGTGCTTCACAGTTCCAGCGACGCAAGCGGCAAGCTGGCTGAAACGTTAGCACGCCGGGCGAAATGCTACAGCTTCAATGTAAGAAGCACCGTTAGCTCAGTTGAGCTGTTCGGCGACCTCTTCACAATCTGCTATACTGCAGTCCCGTGACTTCGCCGTATCCCTGGCAGGGTGGCTGAACAGAGTTCTATGCCATGTCGAAGGGCAGCCCGAAACTAATAAAAATCAATAAACAAATTACAAGCATGCGTATCCCCCACGCCAGAGTAGGACACTAGCACTCCCCGTTAGAAGAAAGGGCTGGGACTTGAGAAGCACTTTTCGACCACGACCATCTCTTACCCCAATCACATCTCGATCTACCTAACCTCCATCCAACCTCTTCTCTCTGCCTATCTTCCCCCTCTCTCTTCTCTCTGCCTATTCATCTCATCCTACTCCTCACTCTGTAATTCTCTATTCACTGCGAGATAATTTTATCTACTTCCTGTCTCTTTATTTCTACCGTTGTATTCCAAAAGTTTGTTGTCTTTCGCGGCAACCAAATTTACTGATCCCTTCTTGACACTTTCTTCCTACATATATATAATATATATAGGCGGTGTGTGTGTGTATGTACGTATATATAGTACGGCTGTTCTACATATATAGTCTGTGGTAATCGAAAGAGAATTGTCACAATGAAGAGCTGTCAGAACCTACCTACTGGAGGTAAATAAAATAACTTTTTTAATGGTATTTGTCTAAAATCATTGTTAAATAGGAATTGTTTAGTGGTTTTTCATCAGGAATTACTACGATCTTTGGAGACATGAATTTATCAGTATGAATAATAGTAATACTTAAGAACAAGCACCCTGGTATCAGCAGTTTCATTCACAAAAGGACTTAGACTGAGTTTGATCTGTGTTTATTTCCCAGCCAATTAAAGCGACGCCAAAACAACTCATTACATTCATAATTAACCCATTACCTCCCATAATTCTATTAACTGGAATTTCTTTTTAGGAAACTTTGATTTCTAGCATAAAACAGCATTAGAAACACGCTGGAATGATCAAAATAATATTTCAAAATAACATTTTAAATAGAAATAAGCGAGATATTGGGTGAAAAATTAGCAAACCTCATTTGAATATCAGAGAAATATACCTAGTAGATATAGCAAAAAGGTTAGATATGTGTAAATATTGACAGATAATTACGAAATTTGTAATTTTTAAGTGATCTCATATGAGATCACTGGTAGGTAATGGGTTAAATTTAATGAAATAAGCTTTTGATATATATTTAATGTCATATTTTACATCATAGATTTGACGTCAGTTTAGTTTTGTATCAACTAACTACGAGAACAACAACATTCCCTTTGTTTATACTATACTGGTTTAAAGAATACTTTATACCCTGTCAGACGGAAGATCGTAATCAGAGGCTTTCCAGCCATGCCCATCCTGTCAGTTTCAGACAATGTATTTAGAAATCAATATACAGTATTTTGTTTTCAGACTCTATGTAAAGTGCGTTTGATGGAAATTTGACTGCTGTTTCTAAAAGGCTTAACAAAGGTTCTGTTCGTTGGTTGGTAGTGTTGGAGTTTGTTTTTAATCAAGAGTTCTTTTATTAATGTAGTATGTGTGTTCTGTTAAGAAATATTCCCATATTTCACGGAGAAAAGGATAATCCCCACCCCCTCAGTATTCCTGTGTTTCCTACAACGGAAATTACGATTCTGAAAAACTAAAAATTTCCCAAGCATTCTCAGTTTTTTTTTAAAGAAAAAAACTCACCCTATCTTTTTCGTACCCTTTTCCCATGAGGTATGGGGACTATTATTCGAACTCTTCGCCTAGTGGTGACCTGCCTGGTTCTTCATCATCTCCAGCTATCATTGTTTTGAATCATTGCTACAAGGACAGGATCAGCAAAATGCCGCCTGTAACCCACACTGATCCACCTTTCCAGGTGCAATATTTTAGTATCGAGCCAGGAACTTAAAAACAAAACAAAAACAAAATGTAAATGTCTACAGTTCTATACGTACTGCTTCGAAGATGCTTACACATTACAGTGTCAAATATTCATGGTTACGTTGATGGCATGATACTTTAGATCCCTCCGATCTTCTGTATTCGTGCACGTTTCTTTGATTTTATTTCCTTTTCCCCTCACAGAAGTGCTTAACCACTCTGCATCAACAGCTGCTTCAAGGACTGAGTTGCTCTTGAGAAAGGCAACTATAGAGGCATCGTTCACGAGACGCAGTTATAGTTTATGGCCAGAAAAGTTACCCTGATCATAGTGAGACAACTACGGGGATATTATTTAGCTAAAAATAACCCACTCTAGGCGAGCTGGCAGAAACGTTAGCGCTCCGGGCGAAATGCTTAGCGGTATTTCGTCTGTCTTTACGTTCTGAGTTCAAATTCCTCCGAGGTCGACTTTGCCTTTCATCCTTTCGGGGTCGATAAATTAAGTACCAGTTACACACTTGGGTCGATGCAATCGACTTAATCTCCTTGTCTGTCCTTGTTTGTCCCCTCTATGTTTAGCCCCTTGTGGGCAATAAAGAAATAAACCCACTCTACTTAGATTTTCTTGACCTTGAGGGCGTCCCACACTACCTGTAAAGTTTGGCTCCCGACCACGTTTCAGGATCAGTCCATTGTATGGCACCTTGGACAAATGTCTTCTACTATAGCCTCAAACTGACCAAGTTCCTGTGAGCAGATTTGATAGACGGAAACTGAAGCCCATAGTGTATGTGTTTGTGCCTCCTTGTCTTGACATCACATGATTGTTGTAAATGTCATTTATTTCCAATATTCTGTGAAAGCATGTCTAGCCATGGGGGAAATCTTACCTTGCTTGGAAACCGGTAAGGATTAGTAACAAAAGGGGCATATGAATATAGAAAATCTGCTTCAGTAAGCTGTCTGATTCATGCAAGCATGGTAAAGTGGGTGTTAAAACAATGATGATGACATATAGATAGATAATGGAGCCTGGTGCAGCCTCTGGCCTAACTAGCTCAGCTCTGGTCAAACTGGCCAAAACATACCAGCATGGAAAACGGACATTAAATGATGATGATGATAAGTGTGTGTTCATGTTTAAATTCTGCACTTTGCATGGAAAGACATTGAGATACAAACAGTGATGTTTGTTAACATTCCCTGTCAATGAATCATCTGTTAGTTCTTGCACCTCTAACCCTTTAGTGTTCAGCTTACTCAGTCAAAAGTAGTGCTTATTTATTCACATTGTTTTGAATTGATCATGCATTATATTGTAGCCTTGAGATTTCGGTGATGTGATTGTTTATGTTTAAAATGACATTTTAGTGTAGGTAGGAGAGGCCAGATCTGGCCAATTTGAACATATAACAAGTCGAATATTTTGGCTGGATATAGCCAGTTTAAATGCTAAAGGGTTAAAGATGAACAGAAGTACCTTACTTGAAAAACTCATGGTTTAGCAACAGAAAGGACAATTTGCTATATTCTATTTTCTGTCCTGCTATTTTTTTTTTTTTTTTTTTTTACTGTCTATAGCCTAGGCCAGTGGTTCTCAACCATTTTTCATCTATGAACTCCTTTTAATTAATATTCTTTTCTGGTGGACCCCCGTAGCCATTTGATGTTCCAAATCTATTTTTATAGATATTTCTTTCAAAATTCCTATTTTGCTTTACATACATTAACTTGTGTAGGTTGAACTATGTAATAAGTTTGAAAAATAAATTTAGCTGTTTCTTGCAATAAATACATCTAAAGCTAACTTTTTTTTTTATGGACCCTTAATATATACTGTGAATCCATGAATTACTATTTTGCTTGCATGAACCCCCAAAAATCTCATAGAGACCCCAGTTGAAAACACTGACCTAAATGATGTCACTTTAGTTTGCAATCTACCTGGCCATTTACACTTGAGTGGCAGTTTGATTCTTATTCAGATCAGATTCATTTGAAGGTTTTGGCTATGGATACTGCAGTAGACTGCATGCTAAAGTTGCACCAACTAGACTCTCCTCAGTTCTCTTTACTGTGTCAACATCGTAATATCTTTTATATATCTTGTGTTCTCTTCATATATTTCAGAGTATCTGATGATATTGAGATGACACCCTGAAGACTAAAGAATGATATTGCTAAGGATACAGGGGATTGTGTTTATATAACTTCAATTTTATCGCCATGAACTATTTCTTGTGAAATGCAATTAATTTCATAAAGACTGTATTATTTCTGTGATGGTGTAACATCAAAATTTACCGAGACTTTTCAGTTGTCTTACATAATTTCTTCCATAACTGTTCATAAAAAAGTATTTTTTATTCAAAATATTGTAAGTGGTATTTCTCTTGAAAATTAAAAGAGGAAGATTTTTCTACTTTCTAAAGAACACTTGAAGCTATGGAGGTAAAAGTGAGTCAGGTCCATAATGAAACACAACCTGATAATAACAATGTTTCTCATCAAACGGAGAAGGCATCATACATGTGTGACATCTGTGGGGACTCTTTCAAAATACAAAAATGTTTAATTCAACATCAGTCTATGCACACAGATTCCGAACTCTATGATTGTGATATTTGTGGTGAAAAGTTTTCTACGAATGAAAATTTATCCAATCACAAACAAATTCATGCAGAGATGAAACCATATTGCTGTGATATTTGTGGAAAGGCACTTTCTGAAAAGAATGGTTTATTTAATCACGAATGTATTCATGCAGAAGAAAAACCATACCACTGTGATATTTGTGGGAAAGAATTCTCTCAAAACAGTAAGCTATTAACCCATAGACGTATTCACACAGGAGAAAAACCATATCGTTGTGATATCTGTGGCCAAACTTTTTCTGTTAATGGTTCATTATCTACACACAAACGTAGTCACACAGGAGAAAAACCATATCGTTGTGATATCTGTGGGAAAACGTTCTCAGCTAGTAGCACATTGTCTACACATAAACAAATTCATACTGGCGAAAAACCATACCATTGTGATATCTGTAGTAAGTCATTCTCTCTAAATAGTAATTTGTTGAAACATAGACGCATTCACACAGGAGAGAAACCATATCACTGTGATATTTGTGGTAAAACATTCTCTCATAGTAGTAATTTATTAACCCATAGACGTATACATACTGGAGAAAAACCATACCATTGTGATATATGTGGTAAAAAATGCAATACTAAGGAACGTTTATTAAGCCACAAACGCATTCACACAGGAGAAAAACCATACAAATGTGGTACCTGTGGTAACACATTCTCTGATAAGGGGTATTTACAGTCCCATAAACTGATTCATACAGGAGAAAAACCATATCACTGTGATGCATGTGGTAAAAAGTTCTCTACAAAACAATATCTATCTAACCATAAACGTACTCATGCAGGAATAAAACCATGCCACTGTGATATTTGTGGTAAAGCATTCTCTCGGAATAGTCACTTATTGACTCATAAACGTATTCACACAGGTGAGAAACCATATCACTGTGATATTTGTGGTAAATCGTTCACTCTAAATGGTCATTTAACTAAACACAAACGTATTCACACAGGCGAGAAACCATATCACTGTGATACCTGTGGTATGACGTTCTCTCAGAGCTCTAATTTACTGACCCATAGACGTATTCATACAGGAAATAAACCATACCACTGTGATATCTGTGGTAAAACTTTTTCTGCCAATGATTCTTTATCCAGACACAAACGTATTCACACAGGAGAAAAACCATATCATTGTGATATCTGTGGTAAGACATTCTCTGATAGTAGTTCTGTGTCATCTCATAAGCGAGTTCATACTGGTGAAAGGCCATATCATTGTGATATCTGTGGTAAAACATTCACTGCTAGTAATTCATTATCTACACACCAAACTATTCACACAGGTGAGAAACCATATCATTGTGATGTTTGTGGTATAAAATTCTCTAAAAATTGTAATTTAATGAGGCATAAACGTCTTCACACGGGCGAGAAACCATATCACTGTGATTTCTGTGATAAAACATTCACCTCAAGTTCTGATTTGAACACACACAAACGTGTTCATACAGGCGAGAAACCATATCACTGTGGTATCTGTGGTAAATCATTCTCTCAGAATAGTCACTTATTGAACCATAGACGTATTCACACAGGCGATAAACCTTATCAATGTGATATTTGTAGTAAGGCATTTTCTAGAAAAGGTGACTTATTAAATCACAAACGTTTACACAGGAAAGAAACTACACCTCTATGATATTTGTGATAGATCATTATCCTGTTAACCCGTTAGCATTTAGACTGGCCTTATCCAGCCCAAATATTCTACTTGTTTTATGTTCAAACTGACCAGGTCCAGCCTTTCACACCTACCCTATAATGTCATTCTAAAACTAAACAATTATGTCATTGAAATTTCAAGGCTACAAGATGATGCATGATTGATGCAAAACAATATGAATAAATAAGCATTACGTTTGACAATAATCTCAATGCTAAAGGGTTAATCAGTTAATATACAGAGAATGTATACTAATTCTGTTGAAATTCTTCAAAAGCTATTTATGTTAAGATAATTAAGTCGTGATAAGATTACAGGCATCCTAGACCAACCACATCCCAATAAAGACATTCAAATGATTGGTAATATCTCATCAATACATTCTAACCTTTTTCTCACACACAATTTGTCTTGTATTGCTGTCTTTCCTACCCAAACAACACTTTCCTCTACTCTTCAGATTTGGCTGGTTTTGTGTAATTTCCCCTCAGGCCTTCCAATCGGATGAAATAAAGTGGGATTGCTTACTTTGAGTAGTCCTAGGTGCCCCGCGATGCAGTTAGCCATAACCCAGATTATAACAGTACTAGCACAGTATCCACCTGGATATTTCATCCCTATCCATTGTATATATATATATATCATCATCATCATCGTTTAACGTCCGCTTTCCATGCTAGCATATATATATATATATATATATATGTATAAATAAATGTAAATGTGTGTGTGTATATATACATATATATATAGGCAAAAGTTAAAAATACGTACACCCAGTGTTTTAGGGTTTTTGTTATGCCGAAAACGGGTGGTGTACGTATTCTTTACCTCTGCCATATATATATATTCAGGGCCAACAGTTCTCAACTGGTACTTATTTTATCAACCCCAAATGGGGTTCAAAGACAAAGTTGACTTTGGCAGAATTTGAACTGAGAACGTAAAGACAGACAAAGTGCCTCTAAGCATTTTGCCTGGCATGCTAACATCTCTTGTTTCTCATATTGTATACCCATCCCACAACACCCACACTCACCACTTCTTTCAGTTCTAGAAAGAGGAAAAACTTCATTAATAAAACTTATGCAATATCTTTGGTAAATATATTTACACTGGGATTTTATGTCAGTGTCATGTAATGTTGGAATTGTTTTGAATATTTTCCTTTGTTGTAAAATGAAAATAATAAAATACGCAGCTATAATTGTAACCACACTTGACTTTA
Organism: Octopus bimaculoides; assembly: GCF_046866305.1. NCBI lineage: Eukaryota > Metazoa > Mollusca > Cephalopoda > Octopoda > Octopodidae > Octopus > Octopus bimaculoides. The sequence continues at coordinate 16,428,735 of NC_142935.1, forward strand.
TTAAGCTGTTTGCTATGCTGGATGTGCAATGTCAGTGTGCATGTTTCACACAGCACTGATGTATTGAGAGAGAAGTTGGGCATGAGAGGAATTGTATGCAGTGTGCAAGAGAGGAGACTATGCTGGCTTAATCATGTGAATTGGAGGGAAGTTGTGAAGGATGAAGGCCCAGGAAGATAGAGACAAAGTATTGAAGGCTGATCTCAAAATGCTGAACCCTACAAAAGAGATGTCAGAGGATTGAGACATGTGATACATTGTTGTTCTCACAACAGAATTGAGATTCTAAAAAAAAGCATTGGTGAGGGTACCAGTTCCCTGTAAAAAGCAGCCAGTACACTGTAAAGAGGTTGGTGTTAGGAAGGGCATTCAGACCAAAACTGACTATGGAACCTGGCGCAGCCCCTGGCCTTGCCAGTTCCTGTCAAGCTGTCCAACCCATGCCAACATGGAAAATGGCTGTTAAATGATGTTATTGTAACTTCAAATCAGCTCTACCCCAGCAATTGTATAGCACACAGAAACTATGACCCATAAATCTATTGTAGAAGTTATACCATTACCTCAGCCTAGCTGAGAGAACTATATTGCACACTTTGACATACAGCAATGAATCTAATAGAAGGCTGCATAACAATCTACAGGGTGTCCCCAAAGTCTGGGTACATGGGGATTAACACCTACTTTAAGAAATTATTTCTTTTATTTAATTGTTTATGTTATGATTTTATTTACTCCATGTACCCACATGGGGATTAACACATACTTTAAGAAATTATTATTTCTTATATTTAATTGTTTATGTTATGATTTTATTTACTCCATGTACCCAGACTTTGTGGACACCCTGTAGATATTTTGTGCTCTTTACATTATCTGGTCTATAATTGTATGCCTGTAGCTTCTGGTTGTTGCTGCAGCAGCGGTGAGTAATAAGGATTTGGTCAGAAGGCAAGAGAAACTGTTACCTCCTGAGGAACAGAAACTGTTCCTCTGCTCTTATACATAAGGTGCATACTTGCACAATGTGTACCGGGGGGGGGGGGGGGGGTTAATGTAGCTATTGATGCTACTGCTATTTCTGTGTGTCGGCTAACTGAAAGAGGTGTTTTCAGATCAATGTTATTGTAAATGCAGTAGGATCTCACAAGGTTTGTAGAATGTCACAGGCAATTTTGCAAGTAAGAAGGCATTGTGGTAGACTACCATTGGCAAGTTTAGCAGAATTATGGCAATACAACCAGAAAGCATTGTGGCAGTATATCACAGAATCACAAAAATTAATGCAAAGAATTATAGACAATACATCTTGGAAGATTTTTGGAGAGGAGGAAGAACAAGAAATCTAACTTATAAAATTTGCATAATTTAACAAAATAAGTATGCTTAATAGGATAAGGGATAACCTTTGCAACCTGCATCCAGGAGTTGAAAAATATTCTTTGCCAAATATTTGAGCCCACATAAACCCAGCTAAATTCTCCCTGCTATTTGCCCTCCAATTCTGTGTGGCCTTTTGCTCAAGACTGCATGGCTTCTTCATGATTTGTGCAAACCCTCTATAAGAGACATGTAATTAAATTCCACTCTGGTTGGTAGGCTATGAACAAAGGTGCTGCTACTCATTTTCGAAAGAGATGGTTTCTATCTAACAACATCTATAAAAAAGATATGTGATGTGGTGCTTACTTAATTACAGATCTCTTCCACGGAGGTGTCTGAGTTTACATGGTAAATGTTAATGTAATATCTGGCTTGCCTATATCATGTTGTATTCAGTATTCTCCATAAGTAAAATTATGTATCTTTAAAAGTTCATGCAACACATATAGGATGATGAAACTGCATGTAATTTAAAACTTGGTCTATACAAAGAAAACATATCGAATTGGCAACACAAGCAAGTTCCTCACATCTCATATATTTAATTATATCTCATTTAGTTACCAATAATTGTACACAATGTCTGAAGATCACTTATTCATAATCCACTTAAGGCTAGGGTTTATAAAAATATATTTTGACCTAATTAAAGGTCAGGTATTCTGAATTCAAACTTCAAACCAAGGATCTGCATATGGTTAACCTCATAGTGTTTATAGTCATATCAGGTTTCCAAATCTTCCTTTTACATTCTTGGCACTCAAAAACTATAGTAAGCCAACAAAATAATGCGAGCTAGTCCTACATACACTTAATTCACTTCAAACCATGGCAGTGGACAGACCTTGAATAAAGTTGCTAGACAAATAACCAGTCAAAAGTAACTGGATACAATTGGTATTCGTCTATGGAGCAGAAATGTGCATTGGACAAATTTAAACCAAACATGCTGTATAATTGATTGTAGAAATAAAAAAATAATATGCAGATGTACTGATCTCCGTATAATTATCTTGGATATACACTCAGTGAAAAATATTTAAAATCCAGTGAAGCAAACCCAGGATTTACCAATTGGATGAAATACAGTGGGATTGCTTTCTTTGAGTAATCCTAAGTGCCCCTCGGTGCAGTTAGCCATGACCCAGATTATAACAGTACTAGCACAGTACCTGCCTGGATATTTTATCCCTATCCATTGTATATATATAAATATGTGTGAGTGTATATATATATATATATATATATATATATATATATATATAGGTGAAAGTAAAGAATATGTACACCTGGTGTTTAGGATTAGGATTTTTGTTATGCTGAAAACGGGTGGTGTACGTATTCTTTACCTCTGACACACACACACACACACACATATATATATATAATCATAAATATATAGGGATTAGCAGAATCCTGCTTCTCCAACATACTGAGAATTCAGAAATAGCAGCCAAAGAACTACTGATTCCAAAACTACAAACTTTTCTCTAAAATTGATAGCGATATTCATGATACACACAGAACAAAAAACAGAAGAGAAGAGTAAAAAAACAACTTGCCTTTAGTTACTAAAGGCAAGTTGTTTTTTTACTCTTCTCTTGTTTTTTGTTCTGTGTGTATCATGAATATCGCTATCAATTTTAGAGAAAAGTTTGTAGTTTTGGAATCAGTAGTTCTTTGGCTGCTATTTCTGAATTCTCAGTATGTTGGAGAAGCAGGATTCTGCTAATCCCTATATATTTATGATTATAAATGGTTCTACCGATAGGGTTTTTTTCATACTGAGCTACCCGGCAAAATTGTTAATTATTAATTTTATTACTAATTGACGATTCCCTACCCTGTATCTCTCTCTCTCTCTCTCTCTATATATATATATATATATAATACAAAGAATATATATACATGTATACACACATATATGTACATACTTACATCTACATGTGTATATATATGCATATCAGGGTACAGGACGTTAGAACAATAAACTACAGACAACGGAACGAACACACAGGAAAACGGAAAGCCACTTGGAATATCCTTTCATCAGCTGTCTCTATTCTATCTAGACGTTTCGAAGATAAGACAGAACGTACTCTAGAATAGTCTCTTCCTGAGTAGTGGATCAACCCACTACACAGAGGATTCCAAGGTGGCAAACACATATACACATACAAGGCCAATAGTTCTCAACTGGTACTTATTTTATTAACCCCAGAGTTCAAAGACAAAGTTGACTTGGCAGAATTTGAACTGAGAACGTAAAGACAGACAAAATGCCTCTAAGCATTTTGCCTGGCGTCCTAGCAATTCTTTTCTACTCTAGGCACAAGGCCCAAAATTTTGGGGGAGAGGCTAGTCTATTAGATCAACTCCTGTATGCAGCTGGTACTTAATTTATCGACCCCGAAAGGATGAAAGGTCGACCTCGGTGGAATTTGAACTCAGAACGTAAAGACGGGCGAAGCACCGCTAAGCATTTCGCTCGCCGCCTTACTTCACACTCAGATAGTATCTTCCTCTATAGTTGCTGGCCGACGGAACGTTTGTGAGTGAATTTGGTAAGCGGAAACTGAAGGATGATAGTTGTATATGTGTATTATAACTATGTATGTATCATTGTTTTTGTATTTATCACCTACCATCGCTTGACAACTGTTGGTGTGTTTACGTCCCCGTAACTTAGCGGTTCAGCAAAAAGAATATGACAGAATAAGTATCACCCTTAAAGTACTGGGGTCGATTTGTATGACTAAATGCTTTAAGGTGGTCCAATGACTAAAGCAAGTAGAAAATAAATTATATATTATTTCTAGGTGAGAATACAGATTTGAACGTAGTACATTTCACTTAAACTTAGCCAATACTAATATATCTTGAAACAAAGAAGTTGGCACTACGTCGAGGGTTCCAGTTGATCCGATCAACGGAACAGCCTGCTCGTGAAATTAATATGCAAGTGGTTGAGCACTCCACAGACACGTGTACCCTTAACGTAGTTCTCGCCGATATTCAGCGTGACACAGTGTGACAAGGCTGACCCTTTGAATTATAAGCACAACAGAAACAGGAAGTAAGAGTGAGAGAAAGTTGTGGTGAAAGAGTACAGCAGGGTTCGCTACCATCCCCCGCCGGAGCCTCGTGGAGCTTTTAGGTGTTTTCGCTCAATAAACACTCACAACGCCCGATCTGGGAATCGATCTGGGAATCGAAACCGCCCGATCTGGGAATCGAACCGCGAGTACGTTGCCCTAACCACTGGGCCATTGCGCCTCCTGAAACAACGAAGATATAGCAAGGAAAACTTTATAGTTCGCTGTACCCAGGGACTATGATAACATAAACAAAAGAAAAGTCCCACCATTTTTAAATTACAGGAAGTCAAACATTAAGAGGAGAAGAGTGATTCCCCCTGTATATTTCATTATAATGATTGTGGAGTTGAACTGCAACGTACTTGTTAAGTAAACTGAGCTACATGTTTAAAGACGTGGAAAAAATAAGTTTAGACTACATGAAGACAAGGAAACGAGAATCATTATCCAAAGGCAGTAGATGCAATGGGAAGATTGATTTGAAATTGTGTTTATTTGTACCAGGCGTTAAAAGACAATCAATCATTTCGTGAAAGATCAAATAAAGATGTGAAGTTTTAGATTTACCACAAAACAATCTTGTAAGTGACAGATGCATTTCAAAAACTTCAGGTAAGTAAACATGGTAGGCATTTCAAATGACGTTTATAATGTTAGATTTTCTTATAAGCCTAATCTTTTTGTGTTTATCTCACTGTATCATTCCTGTAGGGTATCCCCAATGTTTCTTGCCTGGCGTTATCTTCATTAGTGTGAGACATTGAAACTTTTCCAATACCCACTATGTACGCATGTGGTTTTAAGTTCAGGCCCTCTGCACGATATATTGGACAAGTGTCTGCTACTATAACCCCGGGCTGTGAGTGAATTTGGTAGATGAAAACTGGATGGAAGTCCGTTGAGTATGTGTGTTTGTGTTTGTACCGCCACCGCATAACAACTGGTGTTGATTTGTTTACATTCCAGTAACTTAGCGGTTCGGCAGAAGACACCAATAGAATAAGTACCGCACTTAAAAAAAAGAATAAGCTATAGTATCGCGATTTGTTCCACTAAACTCTTCAAATCTGTGTCCGAACATGACCCTGAAAAGATATGAGATGGCCAGCACTAAAATAATATCAGAGTGTGAAGTAAGGCAGCGAGCGAAATGCTTAGCGGTATTTCGCCCGGTCTTTGAGGTCGACCTTTCATCCTTTCGAGATCGATAAATTAAGTACCAGTTGCGTACTGAGGTCGATCTAATCGACTGCCCCCCCCCCGCCCCCAAAATTTCGGGCCTTGTGCCTATAGTGGAAAAGAATATCTGAGTGTGAGGTGGCATTAGAGACTTCTGTAGTAACTGGAAGAACTGTTGTTGTAGCATTGGCTTCATCAACATTTAACGTCCATTTTCCATGCTGGCATGAGTTGGACGCCTTGACAGGAACTGGCATGGTTAGTGGCTGTACAGGTTCCATAGTCTGTTTTGGGTTGGTTTCTACAGCTGGATGCCCTTCCTAACGCTAACCACTTTGCAGACTGTACTGGGTGCTTTTTACATGGCACCGGCATCAGTGCTTTTTATGTGGCACTGAAATTGTTAAAGGCACATTTATCAGACAGAGGCACAGTATCGAGAATTCAGTGAGTTTTTGGAAGTCCTACATTTGGTTCTAGCTGGCGTTTTGTAGTTTCTATATGTAATACAACAACTACGGTATTCATCGTCATTTAATGTCCATTGTCCATGCTGGCATGGGTTGGACGGTTTGACCAAGGCTGGTAAACTGAGGGACTGCACCAGATTCCAGTCTGATTTGGTACAGTTTCTACACGTCTTTTGTAGTTTTAAGCATTCAATATTTAATGCAATAAATGGCACATTACAAATGAAATATTTCTCAAAATAAGAGACTTATAGTACGAACTTCATAAGACAAAATAGCACATTATAAATGAAATATTTTTAAAAAACAAATATTTTATTGACCAGTTCATTGAAAAGGAAAGGGATCTATTTTAAAACGGGGGCCACATTTTTCATTAATGTTTTACGTAGTGTTTTTGGTACGGAAAGACTTTCAAACTTCGTATACTTATCTATTTTGTGTTATAGAACAGAAAAATATTTTTGTATTCGAATTTATTTCATGTAAAAAATTGTCTTATTTCGATAATTTCAACCAATCACTGACAAGTATTCAGTTGTTTATATTTACTCCTTTGGCTGATTAAGCGATGTAAAGCGTATTTAATCTCCATACCTTCGTTTTATTTGCTTTTTTCATTTTAAATTTGCTTTAACCCTAACCCTAACCCTAGGGTTAGGGTTAGGGTTAATTGTTTCAGAATCGTTTGTTTATGTAGTCGGCACTTAATGTATATCGGCTGAATGGACGTCAGTGATTGGTTGAAATTACAGAAATACGACGACTTTAAGATGGAATAACTTATGGATTTCTTTTTTTTTTAAGAAGACTAAGAGAAAAAGATGTTTTATATGACACATTCTACCAGTGTTCCAAGTTTCAAAGTGTTTCGTTAATGAAAAATGTGGCCCCCGTTTTAAAAAAGATCCGCATAATTTTCTTTTGGGTATATCACCTTTTTCCTGTAGGTACGACACAGCATCCTCCTCTGTTGTCAGTGTCTCCATCATAAGCGCAAGGTTACCGGAGCTAGCTGCCATAATCAAACAGATTGGTAAAATTTTCAGGGGGATAAAACTGTAGAATACAGCGTTAACAAGTGGTTTCAATATATTTGTCAACACGTGCCTTCTCACTGGCAAAAGAGTTCCCGTGCATGGCTTGTTACTATGAAAACAGGGATCAATGTGTCTAAAATTGGCTAAAATTACGATTGGCTAAAATTACTCCAAATTTTCAAACTTTCATTGCTAATAACTCTTTATTTATTGTGAAGGTGCATGGCTCAGTGGTTAGAACGTCGAGCTTACGATTGTGAGGTTGTGAGTTCGAATCCCGGACTGGGCTGCATGTTGTGTTCTTGAGCAAGACACTTTATTTCACATTGCTCCAGTTCACTCAGCTGTAGAAATGAGATGCGGCGACATAGGTGCCAAGTTGTATCAGCCTTTGCCTTTCTCTTGGATAACACTGGTGGCATGGAGAGGGGAGGCCGGTATGCCTGGGCGACTGCTAGTCTTCCATAAAAAAAAAAACAACCTTGCCCAGACTTGTGCTTGGGAGGGTAACTTTCTAGGTGCAATCCCATGGTCAGTCATGACTGAAGGGGGTCTCAGCATGGCAAAAATGATTTTCATGGCATTGATTAGCCTGTAAAAGTGTATCATTACATTGAATATGAAATCAATTCGAACAGAAATTGACCTTGTCAGCCAAACAGAAGAGATCTGGAGCTGCTAACAGAAAATGAAATCATAGTTTTTGAAAAATTTTTCGGTAAAAATAATTGATGCAGATTGTTCTTCATTTAAATGATAAGGGATATGATGATACCTGCTGGTATTGCAACAGTGTTTGGTCCATTATCTCCTCCATATCTGTGGTAACACCTAACAAACTATGATAGTATGTACCTTCACTATGTAAAATGATTTTTTTTCTCTTTGAATAAACTATTGGCCTCTTTCGCAGATTCTTGTGTTTTACAAATGTAGTAATGACTGATTACATCAGTGAGTGATGTTGACATCACTCATCTCAGTCACATATCCCCAGGTTGACATCACTCATTTCACTCACATATCTCCATACCATTGTATCTTTACTCTGCATATTATGTACAGGGTGTCCACAAAGTCTGGGTACACGGGGATTAACACATACTTTAAGAAATTATTGTTTCTTATATTTAATTGTTTATGTTATGATTTTATGTACCGGACTCCATGTACCCAGACTTTGTGGACACCCTGTATATCCTATGTCTGTCTTAACATTTGTTCTTAATGTTTATGGTTAGAAATCTCTTCCCTAAAGTGTCAGTATTGTATTGTTGCTTATATCATATTCTTTATATATATTTCAGGGTATTTGATAATATCAAGATTTTGAAGACTAAAGAAATGACATTACCAGTGATATAGGGAATCTTGTTTCACAAAGATCATATTTGAAGAAACTGTACTCTTGAAAGTATCTAAAGAAATATTTATCGTGAAAATTTGAGAAGAAAAGTATTTTTCAATTTTGTGAAGAAAATTTGATGTTATGGAGGAGGAACTAAATAAAAATCAGGTCCATAATGAAATACAACTTGATTATAATGATGTTTCTCATCAAACAGAGAAGACATCATTCATGTGTGACATTTGTGGGGAGTCTTTTAAAATACAAAAATGTTTAATTCAACATCAATCCATTCATACAGATTCAGAGCTCTATAATTGTAAAATTTGTGGTGAAAAGCTCTCTACAAGTGAAAATTTAATTAACCATAAACATATTCACACAAAAGAAAATCCATACCAGTGTGATATTTGTGGTAAAACATACTCTGCTATTAGATTAGCAAGAAGACACAGACTTATTCACTCAAGCGGAAAGCCATACCAATGTAATATTTGTGGTAAATCGTATACTGTAAATAGTAGTTTAGCTAAACACAAACGTAGTCACACAGGAGAGAAGCCATTCAACTGTGATATCTGTGATAAAACTTTCACTGTTAAATTTTCTTTAACTGTACACAAACGTATTCACACTGGAGAAAAACCATACCACTGTGATATCTGTGGCAAAAAGTTTTCTGCTAGAGGTTTGGCAACAAGACATAAAATTATTCACACAGGCAACAAGCCATACCAGTGTGACATTTGTGGTAAGGCGTTCTACCAAGAAAACCATTTATTGATACATAAACGTGTTCACACAGGAGAAAAACCATTTCATTGTGATATCTGTGGTAAAACTTTCTCTGTTAAATGTTCTTTAACTATACACAGACGTAATCACACTGGAGAAAAACCATACCGGTGTGATATCTGTGGTAAAACATTCACTGGCAGTACTCTGGTATCAACACACAAACTTTCTCATACTGGCAAAAGGCCTTACAAATGTGATGTTTGTGGTAAAGGATTCAATATGAATTGTCACTTAACTAAACACAAACGTATTCACACAGGTGAGAAACCATATCAGTGTGATATCTGTGGTAAGTCATTCTCACAAACTTCAAATTTAACAACCCATAAACGCATTCATACAGGAGAAAAACCATATCACTGTGATATTTGTGGTAAAAAGTTCTCCACAAACGAACATTTATCTAACCACAAATATATACACACAGGGGTAAAACGATATCACTGTGATATTTGTGGTAAAGCATTCTCCCAAAGAGGTAATTTAAAGCCCCATAAACTTCTTCACTCAGGAGAAAAACCATATCACTGTGATATATGTGGTAAAAATTTCTCTACCAAAGATTATTTATCTAATCACAAACGCATTCATGCAAAGGTTAAAACATGCCGTTGTGATATTTGTGGTAAAGCATTCTCTCGAAATAGGGATTTATTGACACATAATCGCATTCACACAGGTGAGAAACCATATCATTGTGATGTTTGTGGTAAATCATTTACTATAAGTGGTCATCTAACTAAACACAAACGTGTTCATACAGGAGAAAAACCTTACCATTGTAGCACCTGTGGTAGAATGTTCTCCAATAGTTCAATTTTATTGGCCCATAAACGTATTCACACTGGAGAGAAACCATACCACTGTGATATCTGTGGTAAATCATTCACTATAAGTGGATCTTTAGCCAAACATAAGCGTATTCACACAGGAGAAAAACCATTCCATTGTAATATTTGTGGTAAAACTTTCTCTGAAAGTAGTTCTGTAATATCTCATAAGCGCGTTCACACTGGAGAAAAGCCATATCATTGTGATATCTGTGGAAAAACATTTACTGCTAGTGTTTCATTATCTACACATCAAACAATTCACACAGGAGAGAAACCATATGACTGTGATGTATGTGGTAAAGCATTCTCGCGATCTTGTAATTTATCGAGACATAAGCGTCTTCACACAGGAGATAAACCGTATCATTGTGATTCATGTGAAAAAACGTTTACTTCTAATTCTGATTTAAACACACACAAACGTATTCACACAGGAGAGAAACCATATCACTGTGACATCTGTGGTAAGTCATTCTCTCAAAATAGTCATTTATTGAACCATAAACGTATCCATACAGGTGACAAACCATATCACTGTGATATTTGTGGTAAGGCATTCTCTCAACAAAGTACTTTATCTGTCCACAAACGTATACACAGGTGAAAATCTACACCTCTGTATTTGATTTAGAACATTATCATATTAATATTTTAACTGTGAAATTGATTTTCATAATTATTACAGAAATGATGATGTGTATATATATGAATCAAAAAGTAGAATTGTTTTTTTTTTTCTGAAAATTACATTGCATCAGTAAATTTGACATATTTCAACAGAAACTCATTCCACTCATGACATTATTCCTCAACAAAAGATAGATTGCAGTATAAAACTGCTTTTTGCAGTTAAGAGTATTGGAAATTTGAGTGGGTATTTCTGCTTTCTGCTTTGAAAGTGTAAAGTTTTTTTGTAGCAAATCAACCAAGCATTTTGTAGAGCCAACATGCAGAAAATAATTCGGTTGTGTTAGCTGTATCTATATATTTGTCATCAACAATTGAAAGAAGTAAAAGCGGGGTCCTTTCAGTTCATTAACTAAATTTCTCATAATAAATTTTCATCATTAAAGAACTTATTTTGTATATTGTGGCTGGTATTTGTTGAGCCACCACTGATTAGTGTGATCTTTCATAAAATTCCACCAGAGTTGTCATCTGACATGTGACGAAATTGGAAACTCTGAGTAGCTACTCCGAGACTTCAGCTCTTAATAAATCTTATCCCATTCTACTTTACTCTTTTCAGTATTTGTTTTGCTTCATTGCATATATATATTCGTTATATATTAATGTACACACACACACATAAATCTAATGCATGTAAATTTTGTGTGTGTGTGTATGTATATATATACATATATATATTTTTATATAAATAAGGATAAGATTGTTATTTAAAATACCGATCTTATCAGGTGGCCAGCATGGGAATAAAAACCTAAGAAGGTAATAATTATGATAAAAATTATAATTTAGGGTATCTAAATAGCAATCAAACCTTGACTCTAAAACCACATTAAATGTTCATACAGCACCAGGAGTGAAGACACTTTCGTATATGTAAGTATTCGTATGTTGTATATATATATATATATTTGTATTTATGTTCAATCTGAGTATATTCCACTGATGAAGGCAGAGCATTTCTTATGCAGAGCCAGAAACCCGAGATCTGGAATTATCCAGTAATTTTTTTGCTAGTTTATTTTGTCTCTTTGTCTTCTCTCCTGGTGCGGTATGAACATTTAATGTGGTTTTAGAGTCAAGGTTTGACTGCTATTTCAAGCATGGTAGTATCTCTTAGATACCCTAAATTATAATTTTTACATATATATATATATAATTTATGGATGTGAAAAATCTCCATTTTCCTTATCATTATTAATGTTATTAATTACTCTATGGAAGATATGCAGTCCTGAGCAAGACACAGAATTACCAATGAGAGAAGTTACGAGGGCCTAACAACTCATTGTTTGCTCGAGTGCTACATACAGACTGTTGTGGTTAGCCGGCATCTGAAACCAATTTGAAACTATTGACCCAATAAGGCACTCATTTTAGCTATGAAAATCTTAGGACTAACTAGAGGAGAAGTAGATGTTATCTTAGTGGCTAGAAAATCAATGATCAAATTTGAGGGAAAGCACCGGGGTCAGAAAATATAGAGTCTGTACAAGTAATGGACTTAGTAAGAATTTATATATTATTCAGTCTAAACAGGATTCCCTGAAATAAGAGGTGGTCTATACAGGGATGATGCACTTTTCACCCTGTTCAATTACTCAAACCTAGAGATAGAAAAATACAGGAGAATTTTTTTAAGAACATAAGACTTTCCATGTCAATAGAAGAGGAACATAACTCAGTAAACACTTGGAAGATAACCATAGAGTGCATAGCAAGAAAAAGGAGGGTAGGGATTTTATGTAAATCGTGCCCAATAAGGTATTAAAGTTATATAGCAATAGAAGCATTAATCGGCTGCACTTGGATAGGGGAGTTAACCACTACGGAAACTCATTCACAAGAACTACACAAATGACTAACGATTATAATAGCAAGTGAACCAAATACAGAATTAAAAACCAGGGAAATGGGCTAGGCTCTTTCACTATAAACTTAGCTAGAACTACAAGCAACTATACCAAAAATATCTCTAGCAATATGGAGTGGTATATAATTCTCTTCGGAAAGGAAATACTCTCCAGCATTCCAAAATTGTTTTGTTTGGCATTGGAGAAACATTTTCCAAAAATAGCAAACACTATAAAATGTTTAATAAACATGCTACTGAGCATTTTGTTTGATGTGCTAACAGTTCTGCTGTGCAGATTACATTGACCCAGTACTTTAACTGGTACTCTATTTTATCAATCCTGAAATGATCAGAAGTAAAATTGATGTCACTTGAACAGAATTTGAACTCAGAAGAAATGCTGTTTAACATTTTTGTCCAATGTTCTAATGATTCTGTCAGCTAACCACTAAGGGTTCACAAAAATGTTGGGGACAGTACAGAACAATATAATGTGGAATTTACATGAAAATGTGTGGAAAAAAAAAATGGTCTGTATTGTCATTTACCTTTTCAAGTGAAACTTGAAAAACTTGACGAGATCTTGGCCAAAGAGAAAAGGAGCTATTTTCTTCCCTTTCTGTCTGTTCCACAATGCAACCTCTTTCACTAAAGCCACCAAACAAATGAAGATAGCTTATCTTTTGATATATCTCTACAAATTAGCAATGCTCAAGTATTATTTATCAATCCTGAATGTAGAATAGTTTCATTGCTCTGTGCACACCTCAAACAGGCCTGGCTGATGGCACTTCCACATGTAGAGTTAAACTCAAACTGGCAATGCTCCCTTGTAGCTCTGCTAGACTAGAGACTTCTGGAAATTGTCCATGGGTCATGGCCCAAAATCATCCAAAACAAACCAGCTGGTTGATTTCCAGCTATTCTGTTCAAACTTTACTTTTGTGACCTGGAGAGCAATGTTTTGAAACTGACCTATTTTCCATTACATGTCAGGCAGATTCAGTGCTGAGTTGCTGAAGCAGAAATATTGTTCTGGTGGCTGTGTGGTAACTTGTTACCAACCACATGGTTCTGGGTTCAGTTCCACTGTGTGGCACCTTGGGCAGACTATTGCCTCGGGCCAACCAAAGCCTTGTGAGTGGATTTGGTAGATGGAAACTGAAAGAGGTCTGTCGTATATATATATATATATATACACACACACACACGACTGTGGCCATCCTGGAGCACCACCTCTTTTGCCGATATATATATGTATGTGTATGTGTATATGTTTGTGTGTCTGTGTTTGTCCCCCCCCCATCACTTGACAACCGATGCTGGTGTTTACATCCCTGTAACTTAGCAGTTTGGCAAAACAGACCGATATAATAAGTACTAGGCTTACAAAGAATAAGTCCTGGGGTCGATTTGCTTGACTAGAGGTGGTGCTCCAGTATGGCCGCAGTCAAATGACTGAAACAAATAAAAGAAAAAATTTGGCTCAACACCACAGATTTGCTTGACCTCAACCACTTTAGCATGTCCCTTAGTGGCTGACAATATGCGCATCTCTGATCATGAGCAGGAGTAGTGAGGGAGCATTATAGCCATGTGTTGAGAGGGATTCTTTGGGGTTTGAATAAATACTACAAAACAAAAGTTTGAAGAAAATATTAGCAATTTTTCATACTTTCTAGGAGTAATAAATGGTACAAACACCCTTTAGTCATAAATGACCTTGGGATTGCACCTAGAAAGTTCCCTTCTGAGGCACAAGTCCAAGCAGGGTTGTTTGTGGAAGACCAGCAGTCACCTTTGCATACCAACATTCCCTCTCCACACCATCATTGTTATTCAAAGGAAAGGAAAATGCTAATGCAGTTTGGCATCAGTGACATTGCAACTCATTTCTACAGTCAAGTGAACTGGAACAACGTGAAATAAAGCATCTTGCTCAAGAACACATCACAGCTTGGTCTGGAAATCAAACTCAATACCTTGTGATTGTGAGCCCAACGCTACAACCACTGGGCCCATCAATTTGCCACCCCCTTCTCCAAAATTTCAGGATTAGTGCTCATAGTAGAAAAGATTATTATTATTATGACTAAGGCAGTGAGATGGCACAATTGTTACTGTGCCAGAGAAAATGCTTAGCATAATTTCTTCAACTTTTCCAGGTTGATAAAATAATTATTAGTTAAGCACTGGGGTCAATATACTCGACTTAAATCTCTATTCAATATTGCTGGTGTTGTGCTAAAATTATCATTATTATAATGATTATGATTAAGGCAGTCTTCCGTTCTGAGTTCAAATTCTGCCACGATCGACTTTGCCTTTCATTCATTCATTCGGGATCGATAAAAAAGAACCAGTTCAGTACTGGGGTCAATTTAACCGACTATTCCGCTTCCTCCAAATTTCAGGCCTTGTGCCTATAGTAGAAAGGATTATTATTATGACTGACCTATGTAAATGAGAGAAATAAAATTATATTTAAAACCGTGAAGGCTATGCATACAAGCCTTGTTTCAAACCAGCTGCATTAGGAATGATGCAACAAAGTTAAGCCTTTGTTTTTCAATGACTATTGTGTTCCATACTCTAATTGCCACACACACATATATATTCATATAATGAATTGTGAGTTATAAGTATACAGGAACCTCTTAAATTCCACCACATTATTTTTCAAAATTATCGTGAAAATTTGAAAAGCTACAAATGGTTGGAGGAAATTTAACAAGATCCAAAATATATGTGGTCAACCGAAGATCCCAAATTCCACAACGTAAAACAAACATGGATAAACTTTTTCGAGAAGAAGGCCACATGAGACATGGTTCATTATTACGTGGGTGCACTTCTGAAATAGAGTTCAGTCATTTTTCGCTAGGAAAGCCATTCAGAGAGACCTGTCTGACATAATCGACCTGTGACTGATATATATATATATATATATGTATATATATATATATATATAATTACCCACAATTGTATTCACAAACTCTTGAAAACATCCGGTTCCGGGATGCTATCGGCCTACTTCTGTTTCCCACCCAAACATTCACCATTCGTTTATTATTTGTGCAATTCTAACCACAGAACAGCTCTCCACACCCATCAGAAGGAAGGTATGAACACCACATTTCCTCTATATCTCTAAATATACACAGTATAATGTAATAATTTATCTGTCAAACTAGGCACCAACGAATCGAGTTTCCAATTTCAGATTTCGTTTCTTTTCTCACTACACATTAGTATTAGATCATTTGTTTTTTCACAT
Organism: Octopus bimaculoides; assembly: GCF_046866305.1. Taxonomy (NCBI): domain Eukaryota; kingdom Metazoa; phylum Mollusca; class Cephalopoda; order Octopoda; family Octopodidae; genus Octopus; species Octopus bimaculoides. The sequence goes on from NC_142935.1 coordinate 16,444,703, forward strand.
TCGTTTAGAGCAAGTTGCTTTACACCTATTACACTATTTTTCTTTTGTTTTTTGCTCGGGTCAAACGCTTTAGTTTAACCTTTTGGTCAAACTATGTTGGATCTTACTGAGAAATGCATAAACCCCTCGACATAGTAGTATTCTGTCAGCCTTACAATTTTAGAGAAGACGCTTTCCTTCCCAATATTTCCCAGGTTTTAAACTGTTTACATTTTAACTGATACTTTACGAATGTATTAAGTTAAATAAATACATTTCTGTGACTATTTGAGCACGTTACTTCCACGTGAGAACACCGATTTCAGTGTGAGCACATTTCACTTAAACCTGTTTTAATTAGTCAAGAAAAATGCATCTTGAAATAGAGAAGGTATAGCAGGGAAGACTGTCACTCTGAGTACTCGGTCCTCTGGTAATATAAACGAAAGTAAAAACCCGCCAGTTTTCAATTTCAGGAAGTCAAACATTGATGACAAGAGTGATTTCCCCTTTATATCTCAGATATTCTACTGCTGGATGTTCTCTCTGTTTCCAAGCAAAGCAATATTCACCCATGGTTAGACATGATTTTTCAAAATATTGGGAATTAATGACAATGCTTATATGGCAACCGCACTTATTTAACAACTGTCGTTGTTGTTGGCACTCCGTCGCTTACGACGTCGAGGGTTCCAGTTGATCCGATCAACGGAACAGTCTGCTCGTGAAATTAACGTGCAAGTGGCTGAGCACTCCGCATACACGTGTACTCTTAACGTAGTTCTCGGGGATATTCAGTGTGACAAGAAGTGAGAATATGATGAGGAAAAGAGGTAGAGGGGAGATATATGGAAGAGCCAGTGATAGAAGGAATAATGAGAGACAGAGAGAGAGAAGAAATAGCAGTTTTATATTTGCTAGTAAAAGAGGAGAGAGCAAGTGATGGACACTCACAGAAATGGTAAATGGTTAGCAGTACAGAAGCATAATATTGGTTTCAAATTTTGGCACAAGGCCAGTAAATTTGGGGGAAGGGGTGAAGTCGATTACATTGATTTGGAATATCAAATGGTACTTATTTTATCAATCCCAAAAGGATGAAAGGCAAAGTTGACCTCGGTGGAATTAGAACTCAGAATGTAAAGGCTGATGAGATGCTGGTATGCATTTTGCTCAGCGTGCTAGCAATACTGCCAGCTCACCGCCTTACAGAAGGGTCATATTGACTAGTAAGAGAGTGAGGTCAGTGATCACTGTCAGTACATGTAAACTTGGATAACAGCACAGAAAGGTGGTGAAGTGTATCGTACGACAACAGATGAGATATAGTCCTTCATTATGTAGGGTCATGGTGGAAAAGAGAGGGAGAGGTAGAAATAAAGTGATACAGTTTGGTGGTAGAGTGGAGAGAATATGACCTAATTGATTACTTTTCTCTCTGAATGACTCATTGTTATCATTGGACTCTGGTAATTTACTGATATAGTGATGTCTCCGTACATCAGTGGTTAACTGCATCCATTTCATCCACATACGGCTACCATTCTCTGTTTTCTCTGTGTATATATTCTCACTGTGTATTTTATCATTTTCTGTTTTTTCAATGTCTTTGATCAGAAATTTAATCTCTAATATGTTATCATTGTATTGTTACTTACATCGTACTCCCTTTACATATTTCAGGGTATCTGATGGTATTGAGATTTTGAAGATAAAAGAATGACTTGACCAAAGATATAGGGAACATTGTTTGAGAAAGTTCACTTTTGAAGAAACTATATTCATTATTGAAATTATCGAAAGAAATATCGCTCTGAAAAATTACAGAACTAAGGGTTTTTTAAAAATTTTATTTATTTGTTAGTAAATCTGAAAGTTATGGAAGATGAACTGAATGAGAATCAGGTCCATAATGAAACACAGCCTGATGATAATGATGCTTCTCATCAAACAGAGAAGGCATCATACATGTGTGACATCTGTGGAAAGTTTTTTAAATTTAGAAGACATTTAATTCGACATCAGTCTGTTCACAAAAGCCAGAAACCATACAAATGTGATGTTTGTGGTAAAACATACTCTTTAAATAGTAGTTTATATAAACACAAACTTTCTCACACAGGAGAGAAACCATACCATTGTGATATCTGTGGTCAAAATTTCTCTGTTAAATATTCTTTAACTTTACATAAACGTATTCACACAGGAGAAAAGCCATATCACTGTGATATCTGTGGTAAAAGGTTCTCTGTTAGTAGTTCAGTGGCAGTGCACAAAGTTATTCACACAGGCCAGAGACCATACAAGTGTGATTTTTGTGGTAAAGCATTCAGTTTCAGTTCCTATCTATCTAAACATAAACGTCTTCATACAGGGGAGAAACCATGCTGCTGTGATATTTGTGGTAAGACATTCACACAAATTTCTCATTTAAAAACCCATACACGTGTTCACACAGGAGAAAAACCGTATCACTGTGATGTTTGTGGCAAAAAGTTCTCTACTAATGAACATTTATCTAGTCACAAATATGTTCACACAGGGGTAAAACGATATCATTGTGATATTTGTAGTAAAGCATTCCCCCGAAGTGGTAATTTAAAGATCCATAAATTTCTTCATACAGGAGAAAAACCATATCACTGTGATATATGTGGAAAAAACTTCTCTACAAATGATTATTTATCCAACCACAAACGCATTCATGCAAAGGTAAAAACATGCCGTTGTGATATTTGTGGTAAAGCATTCTCTCGAAATAGGGATTTATTGACACATAATCGCATTCACACAGGTGAGAAACCATATCATTGTGATGTTTGTGGTAAATCATTTACTATAAGTGGTCATTTAACTAAACACAAACGTATTCACACAGGGGAGAAACCATTCCATTGCAGTATCTGTGGTAAAAATTTTGCTAGAAGTGGATATCTATCCCAACATAGACGTATTCACACAGGAGAGAAACCATTTCACTGTGATATCTGTGGTAAAAATTTCGCTTTAAGTGGATCTTTAACCAAACATAAACGTATTCACACAGGTGAAAAACCATTTCATTGTGATATCTGTGGTAAAACTTTCTCTGAAAGTAGTTCTGTAATATCTCATAAACGTGTTCACACTGGAGAAAAGCCATATCATTGTGATATCTGTGGAAAAACATTCACTGCTAGTAATTCATTATCTGCACACCAAACTATTCATACAGAAGAGAAACCATATGGCTGTGATGTATGTGGTAAAGCATTCTCGCGATCTGGTAATTTATTGAGACATAAACATATTCACACAGGACATAAACCATATCAGTGTAGCATATGTGATAAAACATTCTCTTGCAGTTCTTATTTAGACAAGCACAAACGTGTTCACAATGGAGACAAGCCATACCCTTGTGATATCTGCGGTAAATCATTCTCTCAAAATAATCATTTATTGAATCATAGACATATTCACACAGGTGACAAACCTTATCACTGTGATCTTTGTGGTAAAGCATTCTCTCAACAAAGTACTTTGTCTGTCCACAAACGTATACACAATTGAGAATCTATGTACCATTAATATTTCTGTTAGTAGATTGTCATACTAAGCTTTTTGCAATGAGTCGGCCTGTAACCATTCATATTTTTATTGAGAATATCAATGAAGCATTTTGTAGAGACTTCAATAAATTAAAATTTTTAGAAAACAATATAGTTTCAGTGAAAGGGAATTTCTGTTGCAGTTCGTAAATTTATATTTCAACTTTAAAACAGACACATCTGAAAATATTGATATGAAGCTACATGTTAATAATAATGTCCATTTAACTTTTCTTTGAATTTTTCAATAAAATATTTCTTTTTTATGGAACTTCTAGTGTCACAGTCTTTTTAAAAGTTCTTACATTACAGATATCCAGATGTTCACTTAATGGAATTTTGCTGTTCAAAATATAAGGGACATCAGCATGTTTGACTTTAAAATTTATTGTCTGTGCTGGTGCCATGTAAAAAGCAGCTGTGACGATGCCATGAAAAAAGCACCAGTGACGGTACCCTGAAAAAAAAGGACTGGTGATAGTGTCACATAAACACTGGTGTTAGTACCACATGTAAAGTACTGATGCTGGTTCCATGTAAAAAGCACTCTTTATACATGGTATAAAGTGGTTGGTATTGAAAAGGGCATCCAGCCATAGAAACTATGCAAAAATAGACAATGGGGCCTGGTGCAGCCCTTGGCCTTACCAGCTCCCATCAAGCCCATGCTAGCATGGAAAATAGACATTAAATAATGATAATTATGGAGGTGTGCTGTTACCTTTGTGCGTATGTATATACAAAAGTATGTGTTGTATTGTTATTTTTAGTATGTGCAATGTTCATCATGCAACCTCACTTGTAACAAATGTGATTACTACCACATAAAGACTGCTCTAACTAATGTGTTTATACTCCAATGAATGATGACAAAGCTGCAGTCTCGTGCCAACAGCCCACCCCTGCCATGTATAGTACTCTATACAAAGAATTGATGTTGCTGAACATACTGTAATGCCAACATCCTGCCTGTACACATGGACTTAAAAATTCAGAAGACAGCGTGTGTTGTTTCAGTAACATTAATACCACTTGACCAGAACTAACCAATAGAAGCCTAAACACCTAGAAGCCACCTTGAATTCCTGTCAAATCTCCCACTCTACTTCTAGCTTCTGATGAGATGGACATTTCTTGTGAGCCAATGACATTTTTAGTTGTGGAGCTGTCTCAAACTTTCGTACCTATATAAATATGCGCACGTGTATGTGTGTATATATATATATATATACACACACACACAAATACATATATACACATACACACAAACATACGTGTGTGTGTGTGTGTGTGTGTGCCAGTTATCAGTTTAAGACTTACATTCTAAGAAGGAAAAACTATAAGTCATGACGTCAACAAGGAGTCTTAACTGTGCCTAATGAGCATAGCTCAGTCTAACACTGCTTGTCTTTATATGGAATTCTGTGGATGTGTGATGTATCTACATTATAACAGCACTTTTCAGTCACAAGAAGGTAAGTATTATAGTTTAGAAACATTTTGCTTATCTTTAGATTTTGAGATTAAAAACTACTTGTTTCTGGGATGCAGAATATGTTATGAATTTAATAAGAGTTTAGGACTTTTTGTACTTTATTTCTTATAAATAATGAATAGGTGTGGCTCACTGGATCCTGTCAAACTGTCCAACCCATGCCAGCATGGAAAATGGACATATAATGAAAATGATGAGGTACCTAATCATGCTCTGTTTTACAGTTTCGTATTCAGTATTTTAATATAAAATAGGTGCGGTAAGAAATTTGCTTCACAACCACATGGTTCAAGGTTCAGTTTCACTGTGGAACCTTGAGCAAGTGTCTGCTATACTCCCCAGGCTGACCAAAGCCTTGCAAATGGATTGAACCTTACAATATGTGGTGCATCGCTGTACTTGAGAAGACCCGCCAACCATAACAGAATTCAGATCCTAAAATCAAGGTACCACTGTCGCAGATGTGAAGCTGAAAGTCAGAGTGGTGGGGAGGGTTCCACGGTGCTATAAATGCAGCCTTTCAGGCCACAGATCAGATTGTCTTCCGCCCCTGTGAAGGCTAGGGAAAGGTAAAAAAGTGAGAAAGTAGTTGGTGCTCCACTGCCCAAGGAGGCTGAGGAAAAGCGCAAGAAGCGGCACCACAGACAAAGACCAGTACCAGCATCAAGGAAGAGGAGGGAAACACCAGCTGGGAAACAGCAGGAAAAAAAGAAGGAAGATGAGAAAGAGGACACGAATGACCCGAAACCCACGGATGACCCGAAACCCACACCCACTCTACCCCAACCACCCCCTACAGACACCAATTCTTCCCATACCCCACCTGACATAAACACAAGCACAAACACACAGGAGCCCCAAATTTTCCCACCCTGGCCCTTGGATAAATTTGTAATATTGTATAACAGGAAAAAGGAAGAACTTTGTTACGAGATAAAGACATGGGACAGAGCAATAGAAGTGGACATAACAGGGGGGGTTGGGTTGCCCGAGGATGTTTGCTGTACAGTGGCGGACCCGGAATCCCTCTTGAGATTAAGGAATTACAAGGAAGAAATTAACTTTGATTGGTGGGTTACGAAGATGAACATCAGCAAAATACCTAAAAGGGCGAGTTATGCATTTATTTTGAAGGAATTTGTTTGACATAGACATTTTCCAAAAAAGTGGAAACTAGCTGTTACAAAGGTATTGTAAATGTTAGTATAAATTAATGTTTTTTTTTAAAAAAAAAAGGTTGTATTAACAGGTTCAAAGATGTTGCTTGGAGGTGGGGGTCCAAACAGCTTCATTCCATTTTTTTCATTATATTCAATTCATTTTTTCTATTCATTTTTTTTGTCCCCTCTATGTACGGCTTTCATGGCCAATTTATCGAATAAAGGAGCTTGCTTCCCAACAACATAGTTTGGGGTTCAGTCCCACTCCGTGACACCTTGGGTATATGTCTTCTGCTCTAGCCTCGGGCCGACCAAAGTCTTGTGAGTGGATTTGTAAACTGAAAGAAGCCCGTCGTATATATATATATATATATATATATATATATATATATATGTGTGTGTGTATATGTGTGTGTGTGTGTTTGTCTCCCCCTCACCATCGCTTGACAACCGATGTTAGTGTGTTAGCGTCCCCGTAACTTACACACACACATCTAGAGGTCCGGCAAAATAAAGCGATAGAATAAGTACTACGATTACAAAGAATAAAGTCCTGAGGTCTATTTGTTCGACTAAAGGCGTTGCTCCAGCATGGCCGCAGTCAAATGACTGAAACAAAAAGAATATCTATAGATATATATAGAGAGAGAAAGAAAGAGAGGGATCCTTCTATTTATTAATATATGTATATGTGTATATAAATACGCATGTACGTGTGCGTGTACATAAATATATATATATACGAGGGACAGGATATTTCTTTCATACTGCTCACACACACATTCATGACCGTTCCATTCATACATCATTGTAAACATCCGGTTCCGGCACGCCATCTTCCTATGTTTGTTTCTTATTATTTACAGAGCTCTGCATCTGAACACCCTCCCTGTACAAGGTATGGGCATGACTTAAGTTTTATTTATCTATATACAATATGCAATATTTTGCTTTCCTGACTCAATTTCGTGTTTCGTTCCTTTTCTCCCAATACGTTATTCATTCCGTCTCTCTGTTCCTTGCTCAGAAATGCATCGACTCTTTTACTCTCTTATTCGTTTCATTTGACTACGACCATGCTGGAGCACTGCCTGTAGTCGAACAAATCGAGCCCAGGATTTATTCTTTGTAAGCCTAGTACTTATTCTATCAGTCAGTTTTGCCGAACCGCGAGGGGGGACGTAAACACACCACCATCGGTTGTCAAGCGATGGTGGGGGTACAAACGGCTATCTTTCGTTTTGATGTTAATAGCCTACGACGAGTTTCTTTCAGTTTCCACCTACCAAATCCACTCATAAGGCTTTGGTCGGCCCGAAGCTATAGTAGAAAACACTTGCCCAAGTTATCACGCAGTGGGACTGAACCCGGAACCATGAGGTTGGTAAGTAAGCTACTTAGCACACAGCCATCATATTTTTCTGTCATTCCTGCCATCCATGGACGGAACAGAGTCTTTCTCTCCCGATCTCCCCTGATTTTAAATGGTTTATAGAATAACAATTTTACTTCTATTCTACAAATGCAAAAACGACCACAATATTAGTAATTCTGAGTACGTTATTTTAAACTGGAGAATACTGACACGAAAGTGAGTACATTTGAATATGTTTTAATTAGCCAATAATAATATATCTTCTAATCTAGGAGATATAACTGGAAAGACTTTATCGCACGGAGAATATAGTGTTTTAGTATTATAAACAAGAGAACAGACCCCCCACCATTTTTCATATACAATTAAACATTGAAAGACAGAGTGATTTCCCTTGTATATCTCATAGATTGTGGATTAAACCGCAAAGACCCTGCTCGATATAAATAAAGCTATGTACTTTTTCACAGCATACCTAATGACGAGCGTAATACAATATCTTAGTATTGTGTAGTCTTCATTAAAAAATCCCCAATGGTCACGCTTTGGCCAATGTACATAGATGAAATTACATGCATATGCAGTATCTAGTGTCCAATGATAGCATCATGCTCCACTATATGCTTTGGTATGGTTTCTACAATTGGATGCTCTTTCCTAACATCACTATTTGAGGTTTTGCTGTACAGTTCACAAGACTGCTAAGGGAAGTGAGGGCTTTATGCTAGAGGACGAAGATGCAAAGTATGAGCGCTGGGGGACTGTAGGTTTTTGAAGTGGAGTTGCATGGTTAAAACCATAGAACATGTTATTGTTAATGAGATAAGCTTTTAAAAGAAAACGAAGGTCATAGTCTTTGAAAAATTCTTTGACAAAAAGAATCATTTCTGAAGGTTGCCACCATTATCCACATAACTGTGAATCTCACATTGTGTTCATTTCCATAGAAATAAGCAAAGCTATAGTCTGCCCTGTTTCCATTGTAACAAAGACGCGTTGTACTTAGCACGACTGTGACACGTTCATCACCACAAGTTTTGATGAGCGATATCATTTTGTGCCTGGGCCATTTCTGTCAATTTCTAATAGACAGCTATCACACAGAAAATGCAAGCTTCCCATTCCTGTTTTCTGATTGGACTAAAAATGATCAAACTTTGAAAACTCTGTAACATTTTTCTAAATTTTTCTATGAATAAATGAATCCCAAATTCGGATTCAGTGTGAAAAATTGCATCAATATTTCAAATTTGAAAAATTTCAATGGATTTGAAAATTTCCAAATCTGTGACAGTAGCTGTAAAAATTTGGCAAAAGAAATTGATGCAGGGTCTGTTGTTCTTGATTTAATGATAAGGAATACTATGATACCTGCTGGTATTGCAACAGTGTTTGGTCCATTATCTCCTCCATATCTGTGGTAACACTCAACAAATTATGATAGTATGTACCATCACTAAGTAAAATGATTTGTTTATTCTTTGAATAAATCATTGGCCTCAGTCACATCTGTGACTGAGGCCAATGATTTACAGATGTAGTAATGACTGATTACATCCGTGAGTGATGTTGATTACTCATGTGGTTGATATCACTCATTTCAGTCATCTTCATACCATTGTTTCTTTGCTCTGGGTGCTTATATATCCTTGTCTCTCTTAACATTTGTTTCCAATATTGATGGTCAGAAATCTCTTCTCTAAGTGTCAGCGTTATATTGTTGCTTATATCATATTCTCTTTATATATTTCAGGATATATGATGGCATCGAGACTTTGGAGACTAATGAATGACATTACCAAAGATATAGGGAATCATGTTTCACAAAAATCACATTGAAGAAACTATACCCTATTTTTGAAAATAAAGAAGAAAAAAAAAAAACAGAATTATTTCTCTGTTGAAAATTACAGGATAAGGTTTTCTACTTTTCTGAAGGAGATTTGAAAATTATGGAGGAAAAACCGAGTGAGAATCAGATCCATACGAAAAAACAAAATGATAATGATGTTTCTCATCAAACAGATAGGACATCATACATGTGTGACATCTGTGGGAAATCTTTTAAAGTTAGAAGGTATTTTGTTCGACATCAGTCTGTTCACAAAAGCCAGAAACCATACCACTGTGATATTTGTGGTAAAGCATATGCTTTAAAAAGTAGTTTATCTAAACATCAACGTAGTCACACTGGAGAGAAACCATACTGTTGTGATATTTGTGGTCACAGTTGCATTTTTAAATTTTCTTTAATTATACACAAACGTACTCACACAGGAGAAAAACCATATGATTGTGATATTTGTGGTCAGAAATTCTCTACTAGCGGTGCTGTAACAACACATAAGATTATTCATACAGGCCACAAACGGAAACTGTACCAGTGTGACATTTGTGGTAAGGCATTCTCCCAAGATAACAATTTAGTGATACATAAACGTGTTCACACAGGAGAGAAACCATATCATTGTGATATCTGTGGTAAAACTTTCTCTGTTAAATGTTCTTTAACTATACACAGACGTAATCACACTGGAGAAAAACCATACCGGTGTGATATCTGTGGTAAAACATTCACTGGCAGTACTCTGGTATCAACGCACAAGCTTACTCACTCAGACAAGAAACCGTACAAATGTGATGTTTGTGACAAAGCATTTCATCTGAATAGTCTTTTGAATAAACACAAACGTATTCACACAGGTGAGAAACCATACCACTGTGATATTTGTGGTAAGTCATTCTCACAAACTTCAAATTTGAAGGCCCATAAGCGTATTCATACAGGAGAAAAACCATATCACTGTGATATTTGTGGTAAAAAGTTCTCTATAAATATACATTTATCTAATCACAAAAATAGTCACACTGGGGTAAAACGATATCACTGTGATATTTGTGGTAAAGCATTCTCTCAAAGAGGCAATTTAAAGATTCATCAACTTCTTCATACGGGAGAAAAACCATACCAGTGTGATATATGTGGTAAAAATTTCTCTACAAGTCAGTATTTATCAAATCACAAACGTACTCATGCAGAGGTAAAAACCTGCCGCTGTGATATTTGTGGTAAAGCATTCTCTCGAAATAGGGAGTTATTGATCCATAATCGTATTCACACAGGTGAGAAACCATACCATTGCAATATTTGTGGTAAATCTTTCACTACAAATGGTCATTTAACTAAACACAAACGTGTTCATACAGGAGAGAAACCGTACCATTGTGATGTCTGTGGTAGAATGTTCTCTGGTAGTTCTAATTTATTGACCCATAAACGTATTCACTCAGGAGAAAAACCATTCCACTGTGATATTTGTGGTAAAAGTTTCACTGTAAGTGGAACTTTATCCAGACACAAACGTATTCACACAGGTGAAAAACCATTCCATTGTGATATTTGTGGTAAAACCTTCACTGATCACAGTTCCCTACATTCTCATAAACGTGTTCATACTGGTGATCGGCCATATCGTTGTAATATTTGTGGTAAAACATTCACTGCCAGTGTTTCATTGTCTGCACACCGTATTGCTCATACAGGAGAAAAACCATATGGTTGTGATATCTGTGGTAAATCATTCTCACGATCTTGTAATTTATCGAGGCATAAACATCTTCACACAGGAAAGAAGCCATATCATTGTGATTCATGTGAGAAAACTTTCACTTCTAATTATGATTTAGCCATACATAAACGTATTCACACAGGAGAGAGACCATACCCCTGTGATATCTGTGGTAATGCATTTGCTCAGAAGAGTCATCTATTGAGGCATAAACGTATTCACACAGGTGATAAACCTTATTGCTGTGATATTTGTAATAAAGCATTCTCTCAACAAAGTACTTTGTCAACCCATAAACGCATACACAAATGAGAAACTGTAACTCTGATGTTTTTATTGTCCTTTTTGTGATTAATCTACCTGTAATTTCAACAAGTATAGTGATCAAATATTTGTTGACCCAACAAACGCAGAATAAGTTTTGTTACTGTTAGATGTACCTGTATATTCATCATCATCTACAATTACAAAATATATTTGTGTTTCCTTCACTAAGTAACTCTCATAATAAAGTCAACCATTATAGAACAGAACTCATTTTGTATATTGTGTTTTCTGTATCTTTCTGTCCCAACTTAGTTGAGCCATTACAGACTCACCTTCCATGCAAATTTGTACAAATGTTATCAGCTGTCACCTGAGAAACTTGAAACTGGAATCTCTTAGTTGTTACTCTGAGACATTAGCTCTTAATAGATCTTATCCCACTTTATTTTATTGAGTATTCCATTTGCTTAATTGCATACATATTCATGTACTTAATCATTTAATGTGTATATATATTTACACACACACAAATCTATCTCAGAAGTCAATAGACTCATCATTATGCTATTTTATCCTTGCCTGCTGCTTCAAACTTCTTAATGTATTATGCACAAGGCATGTCTACTAAGCACAAGATTAAGTGTTTAAATGCATCAAATGATATTGTTTGTTTCTAGAAATAAATCTTTCAGAAATGATAAGGCATCTCTACTTTTGAGACATCTGTGAACAGTTGAAAAAAAAATTTCTTTCTTTAAATCTTATTAATTATATGTGAAATCTTTTTAAAAAGATGCCGACTCAAAGCCTTGTGAGTGGATTGAGTAGACGGAAACTAGAAGAAGCCTGTTGTATATATCTATATATATATATTTATATGTGTGTGTCTGTTTTCCATCCCCCACCATTGCTTGACAACCTATGTGGGTGTATTTGTGTCCCCGTAACTTAGCAGTTCGACAAAAGTGGCCAATAGAATAAATACTAGGCTTATAAAGAATGTCTCAGGGGTGATTTCTTCCACTTAAACCCTTCAAGGTGGTGCTCCAGCATGGCCACAGTCAAATGACTGAAACAAGTAAAAGAATAATACAGAGCTGATGGATGGAGATTTCCATGTAAGTCCTTTTTGCTGTTTCCACTTATTTTTTGAAATCTGAAAACAGCACAAAGCCCTTACATAAAAAGTTTCCTGCCATCAGGTATTTTGCCAGAATCAAGTATTGTATCATTAAAGATTTCTTTTAAACAATAATTTCAGAAAATCTATTTCCAAATATTGTGACAGTATCAAAAAATTTGTCTGAAAACTTTTTTTGACATGTGTATTTGCTTGGAATAGTGACTGTATGTTTATTTATTCAGGCTGTGTCGACCAATTTGGCCCTGTTTCTAATAATATACGTCTATCTGGTACCAAAAATCAGGGATGATAATTATACCGTATCTTCTCTTAACATTAGTACTAATAGAATAGATCAGGCCTCTTATGGCAGCATACCTAAAAGAATGTGCAACTGTGGGAACTATGTGAGAAGTAATATGTTATATAAGTGCTTAGTCAAAATACCTGAAAATGTCAACTATTACATTGGAGCTACTGTTTTTAAACTGAAGATTAGATTACTTAACCATGTTTATTCTTTTAAATACAAAAACAGCACTTCACTGGTCAAGTTCATCTACATTGTCATAGGGAGAAATACAGCTCATTCCATTTTGTTGTCTCTTGTAGGTAGTGTTCTTCGTTACAGAAAGCAGTGGTAACTATAATTTGTTCTCGATAGAAGCACTGGAAATTCTCAGTTGTAGATCTAATTTAATTAATCAGCATTAGTTATTAATCCATTGTTCACACTTATTTAATAAAATGTTCTTAAAGTTTCTATATAAAAATCTTACATAATCAACTTATCTAGATTCAATTAAGATGAATACTTATGTCCTGTTATAGATTCTCCCCACTGCTTGAATTATTTATGCAGCACACTAATTACTCATTTCTTAACTAATCTTTAATTTAGCTCTTAGATATTACTCCTAATTTAATTAAATTCAACTATAGTAAACCTAATATTATCAGGAGGCAGATGCAGTGAGCGATAAACAAAGATGGAGAGATGTAAGGTGAAAGACACAGAAGTCGCTCGGGCAGGATACATCAGAAGGTAGGGGGTGATGAATTGCAAGATGTAGGAGTGGTGAGGAGGGGGATGTTGGGGGTACATAAGGGTGGGTTTAGTAGTGCATGATGGCAGATATGAGAAGGTGCTGAGAAAGCAGATACGTTAGGTAATAACATGGAGTATGGTGGAGGAGAGAGGTAACTGAAAGCATTGAAAGGAGGTGATTGGTAAAAGGACATGTGGGCATGGGACATCATGAAACGTGAACAACAAAAAATACACAGTACAATTACATGGAATATGAACTATTTTTTCAAACAACGAAAGACACAAATGGAAAACAAGACAAGCAATATAAAGAACGACCCTTTATCAGTTGTTGGCTGTTTTTCTACTCTCGTATTTCGAGCATGTAACAACAATATACACTTTCGATAAAACAGTTGCCTCCGTAAAGCAAATTAAATAAAATTTGAGATCTTGCGGAGGGTCAAAATCGGTAACACAACCAGGACAGTGAAAACAAACAAGAAGAGCTGCTAAGCCTAAACGAGGTTGTGGCAAGCACATAAATCAAGCTTGAACAGGAGACAGACAAGAACACGTCTTCCTTGTTCCAGCTACAATGGAGAGAAAGAAAGAAGCACAAGCTAGAAGAAGAAAGAAAGATGCCCAATGCATATTATTGAAAGTTTATTAAAGTAATTATATTACACAATAAAAATAAAAAATTGCTTAATGAGCAATTTACATCTCGTGATTCCCTGAGTTGAATTGAAATTATATAACAACTTTCTTTTTGCACAAGAATTGTAAATTTCGGTTTAAAAATAAACATCTCTCTCTTTTACTCACATATATACACATTAATATCTTAAAAAAAATCTCTCTCTATATATGTTTTATATATATATGTATTATGGCAAGACTTCCTTTTGTACCCCCCCCAACACGCTTTTTTAAAAAAAAAATTTTTTCTACACAAACCCCCGTTTTCGGCTACGGAGAATACAAATCTGCAAAAAAATTGGCAAAAATCGGCATTTTGAAATCCCCCCCTCCCCTCCACTAAATGAAGAAATTTTTAAAATGAAGAATTTTCATTTTAAACTTTTTTTTCAAAATATGCGGAAAAATACGGAGATTATAATTCTGAAAAAATTTTCTCTACTTAGGGTTAGGGTTTCAAAATTCCGATTTTTGGCAATTTTCCGGAATCTCCGTATCCGAAAACGTGGATTTATGCCCCCCCCCCCCCCAAAAAAAAACATCATTTGCGAGAAAATGGTGGGGGTGGGGGGGGACAAGAGGAAATCTTTCCATGTTTTATATATATGTGTTATATTTATATATATATATATATTTATTACGGAGATGTACTTGCAAAGCAAGTGACCTGATCTGATATCGTGTGCTGTAACAAAAACAATTGCAGCGTGGAAGGTGTTTATAAGCCATTTAAAAACACACAAAAACCGTTAGATTCACTTCAACATTTAAATTTAGTTTCCCAAAATATTTTCGTTGCTTAGAGTCCGCGACATGTTCACTGACAAAATTCCGATATATATGTGTGTGTGTGTATCCATGTCCAGAATTCCCTTAATATATTCTGTAAACATCCGGTTCCGGTAACCAAAGCTCGATTCCTGTTTCTGTCTGTTGAATTGTCTATTCTTCTCATTTGTTCAATTCTAATAAGATTAGCCCCTCGACACCGGGATACCCCTCTTAAGAAAGGTACGAGCAATACAGCATTTCGTTTATGTCTCCAATTATATAGTTTCATATAATATATTTCACCTTCCTTGCTACCCCAGGCCTCAGTGTTTTTTTTTTGTCTTAGATCTCTTCTCTTACACACATTCATACACGGATACACAATATATATACACAGCGCATATACATTGGCTGGGTTTTACGTAGAAATGCATAAACGCCTCAACATACACTGTCACACTTGACAGACTTTGACAAGAGTCTTCCTCTGCGATTTTGTCCGATTTTAAACTGTTTACGTTTTACTGTTATTCTGTTTTATGTTCAATATACCACAGTGAAATAATTTTTAATTCCAAGACAGCACATGTTATTGCGATATGAAAATACCGATTTCAGTGGGGGCACTTTTCAGTTAAACATGTTTTAATTAGAAGAGAATAATGTGTCTTGAAATAGAGACGATGTCGCACGGAAGACTTTATAAGTCGGTGCTAAGATGGGTCAGTATAAAGACCTTCACCCGGGAACAAAAAAAGGTCCAGATGGACTATATGTGATCTGAACCTTTCCCCCCTTATTTTTTTTTTTACGGAATCCCACGTTTTAAGCTCTGGAGATTCCGATTCTGAAAAAAATTTTTCAAAAATCTAATTTCAAAATTTCGATTCCCCCCCGCCTGGTTTTTATATAGATCCACAGGGTAAACCTAACCCTAACTCAAACCCTAACCCTAACCCTAAACCTAACACTAGTTTTGTGAGATTTGGCTGTTATTTCTAGCATGTAAATAGCCTGCTTGGTGGGTGGGGGGAATTGAAATTTTTCAAACAATTTTTTTTCAGAATCGGAGTCTCCATAGCCTAAAACGTGGGATTCCGTAAAAAAATTAATAAATAAAGGGGGGAAAGGTTCAGATTACATATAGTCCGTCTCGCCCCCCCCCCCCCCCTAATAAATAACCAGTTGGGGTGTTAACAAGTGTATGGAAAATGAATATGAAAAAAATGCGCGCTGACGACCCTAGGGGTGGGGAGGGGACTTTCGGAAAATTCACGAGATCCGATTTTTCCGTCGTAACTTCGGGTAAAATGGATATATATATATAGATTTTTTTTTTACGGAATCCCACGTTTTTGGTAATGGCAGATCCGATTCTGAAAATTTTTTTTTTTTAAATCGCATTTTCAAAATTTCAGTCCACCCCCACCCCCCACCGTCTCTCCTCCTTCCATCTGACCGGTGCCCGGCCATCTATCATCCTTCTTTCTTGACCTGACTGCCAATCACCAACATCTCTTATGTCCATCTCCTATGTTCCTGCTTTTAGGCTTTCACTTCATACACAGCAGCGCAATTTGATTTGTTTTCTGTCGAAAGACACCTGTTATATAATTGTTGGTTGTATTTGTAATTGTGTTTCATGTTCTCTGTGTTTTTTTTTTTAATCTTTTCATGCCATACACATTCGCTAGCTTCTTAGAAAAAATCTAATTCTCAGTGCTTAGACTTTTTGGTGGACAACCAGATCGAACTGTCTCAAGTGTAACTGCCCGAAACAGTAAGAAAGAAGGCCACGAATTACTTGCCCTTCTTTTTCCCTGTCCTAATTGTTTCTCTTGTCCGCCTTTGTATCATCTATCTGTCCGAATGTTTTATTGTCCTCTATTGCGTTTTTGTTCCATTTTCATATATACGACGAAGGGAAATAACCCTGAAACTCGAGTCGCCTTTATATACTTATATTTATATATTTGGTCCTTTATAT
This sequence comes from Octopus bimaculoides, assembly GCF_046866305.1. Lineage (NCBI taxonomy): Eukaryota > Metazoa > Mollusca > Cephalopoda > Octopoda > Octopodidae > Octopus > Octopus bimaculoides. Next base: position 16,461,751 of record NC_142935.1, read on the forward strand.
TGAACACTCAATATTTCATCTACATTCAATACTTTATTTCATGGTGCCATCCATTTTTATTTTATTTTATTTTATATTATATATTGTATATTATATTATATATTGTATATTCCATATTCTATACCCCACATTGGTTCTGCAGGAATATAAAACATAAAAAACAGACAGTATTGGAACTCTTTTAAACAAAATAATATATTCCTCTATACACAATCATACAAACCCCCCCCTTTTTTTGTATTTATTTTTACTCGCATATATATATATATATATATATATATATATATATATATGTGTGTGTGTGTGTGTGTTTGTCATAATGTATGGAGTCAAGACCTAGCTTAAATTCTGCATTATTTTGAATGATGTTTCGCATTAATGCAGGCATGTAAGTGATATATTTATTATTAAATATAATACTATAAATTATGTACATGTTTTTAAGTTATGAAACAAATTGTTGGGATAGATATTTGAATTTTTTAATTGTTAATTAAAATTTCATCAAACTACTTCTCTGTCATTTATGACTTTATATATATGTCTATATACATATACACCCAGAGTCCTTGAATAATTTGGATGCGACAGGTGAGGAGAATTTTGTTCAGATAATTGATTTGGTCATTAACAAATCAGACTAAACACAACCATCAAGTCTTTACATCATTCAGTCAATAAACTGTTGTACTTGGATACGATTCTTGTGTTTTAGAGGTGTAGAAATGTTTCCTTATCTTAGAGAGTGGTGTTAACCACTACCTGTTTCATTAACTGTACTTGTTTCTTTCACATATCCATAATATTCTGCCTTTCTTCTGGGTGTATATTTTTTATGTCTGATTTATTATTTTTTTTCTTTCAATGTCTGTGGTCGGAAATCTCATCTTTCATATGTTAGCATTGTATTGTTGCTTATACATTACTCTCTTTATATATTTCAGGGTATCTGATGACATTGAAGACTAAATAATGATATTACCAAGGATATAGGAAATATTATTTGACAAAGGTCACTTTTGAAGAACCTATATTTTGAAAGAAAAGATATTTGGGGAAATATTTATCTGTCGAAAATTCCAGAAGTAAAGTATTTTTCTATTTTGTGAAGTAAATCCAAAGATTATGGAAAATGAACTGAATGAGGGTCAGGTCTGTAATGAAAGGCATCCTGATAACAATGGTGTTTCTCATCAAACAGAAAAGACACCATTCATGTATGACACATGTGGTGAGTCTTTTAAAATGCAAAAATGTTTAAGTCAACATCAGTCTATTCATACAGATTCCAAATTCTATGATTGTGATATTTGTGATGAAAAGTTCTCTACAAATGAAAATTTAATTAACCATAAATGTATTCATACAAGAGAAAAACCATACCATTGTGATATTTGTGGTAAAACATTCATTCTAAAGAAGAGTTTATTGAGCCACAAACGTAGTCACACAGGAGAGAAGCCATACAGTTGTGATATATGTGGTCGGAAGTACAGTGTTAAATTTTCTTTGACTGTACACAAACGTATTCATACAGGCGAAAAACCATATAAGTGTGATATTTGTGGTAAAGCATTCTCTGCCAGTAGTTCACTTATAACACATAAACTTATACACACTGGCCAAAAACCATACCACTGTGATATTTGTGGTAAAGCATTCTCTAAAGATAACTATTTATTGATACATAAACGTGTTCACACAGGAGAAAAACCATATCATTGTGATATTTGTGGTAAAACTTTCTCTGTTAAAAGTTCCTTAACTGTACATAGACGCATTCATACAGGAGAAAAACCATACCGGTGTGATGCCTGTGATAAAACTTTCACTTGTCGTAGTCTGTTATCAGTACATAAAGTTACTCATACAGATAAGAAACCATACAAGTGTGATGTTTGTGATAAAACATTCAGTATGAATTGTCATTTATCTAAACACAAGTGTATTCACACAGGCGAGAAACCATGCCAGTGTGATATTTGTGGTAAGACGTTTTCACAGAATTCTAATTTAATGGCTCACAAGCGTATTCATACAGGAGAAAAACCATATCACTGTGATATTTGTGGTAAAAAGTTCTTTACAAATGAAAATTTATCTAACCACAAATATATACACACAGGGGAAAAACAATATCACTGTGATATTTGTGGTAAAGCATTCTCCCAAAGAGGTAATTTAAAGACCCATAAACTTCTTCATTCAGGAGAAAAACCTTATCACTGTCATACATGTGGTAAATATTTCTCTACCAAAGATTATTTATCTAATCACAAACGGACTCACACAGGTGTAAAAACCTGTCATTGCAATATTTGTGGTAAAGCATTCTCTCACAGCAGTTATTTATTGATCCATAGTCGTATTCACACAGGTGAGAAACCATACCACTGTGACATTTGTGGTAAATCATTCACTGTAAGTGGTTATTTAACTAAACACAAACGTGTTCATACAGGAGAGAAACCTTATCATTGCGATACCTGTGGTGGGACATACTCTAATACTTCAACTTTATTGGCCCATAAACGCATTCACACAGGTGAAAAACCATACTGCTGTGATATCTGTGGTAAAAGTTTCACTGTGAGTGGATCTTTATCGAAACATAAACGTATTCATACAGGAGAAAAACCATATCATTGTGATATTTGTGGTAAAGCCTTCACTAATAATAGTTCTGTACATTCTCATAAACGTATTCACACTGGAGAGAAGCCATATCATTGTGATATTTGTGGTAAATCATTCGGTGCTAGCATTACATTAACTATGCATCAAACAATTCATACAGGAGAGAAACCATATAACTGTGATCTATGTGGTAAAGCATTCTCACGCTCTTGTAATTTATCGAGACATAAACGTCTTCACACAGGAGATAAACTGTATCATTGTGATTCATGTGAAAAAACATTCATTTCTAATTCTGATTTAAACATACATAAACGTGTTCATAGAGGAGGGAAACCATATCACTGTGACATCTGCAGTAAATCATTCTCTCAAAATAATCATTTATTGAATCATAGACATATTCACACAGGTGACAAACCTTATCACTGTGATGTCTGTGGTAAAGCATTCTCTCAACAAAGTACTTTATCTGTCCACAAACGTTTACACTAGTGAGAAACGCATACACAGGTGAGAAAATATACGTTTGTAATATTTGTGTTAGAACATTGTCATACTAATAAGTTATCTAGGTACGAACAAATAAACATCCGATGTAAATTGTAGCTCGGTTATAATTTTTTTTAAAGCTGCTGTTAGATAGGTCAGAATTGGATTTCAAACCTAGAATTTCTCCGATAGAAGGGAGATAACTTCGCAACTGTATTCACTAATTTATATTAAAATTTCTTCCGACACCAATTCGTTTTATTGCACTTACCATTTCCTTAACCCCACGGTTTTAATCTGTTCATCCGGTTGTTTGTCCATCTCTTATTTACTGGCTTATTTTTGTACTCTTTTCCATTAAGGCTCTGTTACTAAAATTATTTTAAAATTGTTAAAAAGAAATGTAACAAACACTTTTAATAACCTTAACTACAGAACACAATTTTAAAAATAATGCATAATATTCTGTTATATTGTATGCTTACCATTATACCTATTATTTCGTTCCATAGTTATAGTCTTACATACACAGACGGTAACAGGTTAATATCATTGACTAGCAGTACTTGTTGAACATCCATAGTTATTTTGAAAACTGTTAGATAGTTTAGAAGTTTAGAGAAAACAATGAAATACTGTTTTTTCTCTCTTTGGAAATGTTTCCCCCCCCCCCCTTCCCTTACGAAAAAGACTTCTCAAATGATTTTTAAGTGTGTAATGCAAAACAAAATTGGCCATTATCGGTATGAAAAAGAAAATCATAAATTAAAAAATTCTTTTCTGCGGACCACAGTTTGAAAACCCCTGTTCTAGTGCATCTCCCTTGCCATCTTCCGGAGCAAGGCCTTTTTCATTTTGTCTGCTGGGGCTATGAGGCGGTCTGAATTACAGGAAATTGTACGTTCCACTCTCTAATGTGAAATTACCCCATATAAACCGCTCTGATTTCTTTTTCACTGAGCACAAAAAGAATTTTGCAAGGCCGGATCGATAACGACGAAGATTTAGCTGTTCGAATACTTGAATTAACGTGTAAGTGGCTGAGTATTCTACGGCACGTGTGCCCTTAGTATAAATTTCTGACAGAATCAACGCGACACAATGCATAACAAGGTTAAATTGCCGGTAAATTGTACTTTTTGAATCAGAGATACAACTCACTCTTCAGATTTCTATTCATTTTCCCGTTTATCTATTTCACTTACAATGTGTCGGCCAACTTGATGCTAAGGAGTTTACGTTACTTATCCAAGATACTATGCAACACGGATTTCATGGTTGCGAATTGTATTTCTTAACCTTTCAACCAAATTGCATCTATGGTTGGATATACAAGTATACAATACCTAACTAAAACAGCGAGTATTATATTGGTTATTAGTTTATCCCTTTATCGATATCAGGTGGATGAAAGACAATCTCTGTGCAGAATGTGATCACCGAAAGTAGATGTACAATCATACTCGTAAAAAGCCATTTATTGTGAGCAGAGAAAATACTATTTTTATTAAATTCAAAGTTTGCTTTTTAGAAGCGTTGAGATGTCTTTTTAGAAAGTTAAAGTGATTTTAAATTCTCAATCGCAGAATAGTGCTAATAATATAACCTGAGCAGGATAAACTATCCCTATTTTGCAGAGAAAAGTGTAGGTGGCTAGCTGTGGACTCGAACTCACATCCCCGTGAGATTTATATATCTTAATTTGCAGAGGAATTTGTAGTGGGTAGCTTAGCTTAATCAGTCAAAGCATCGTGACATGTAATGACGGGGATGTGAGTTCGAGTCCACAGCTAGCCACCTACACTTTTCTCTGCAAAATAGGGATAGTTTATCCTGTTCAGGCTATATTATTAGCATTATTCTGCGATTGAGAATTTAAAATCACTTCTTTAACTATTTTTATTATTTTCTTTTTGTTCGAGAGAATTTATAGTTAATTAAGTAGATCCAATATGTTACTGGTATTTATTTAAGGAATCCTTAGATCCTGGTGGGATCTGCAATGAAAAAGTAGAAAAAGAATTCTAATGATAGTTTCTAGCAACTCGCTGTCTTTTCCCCTCCTTATTATATTGATTTCTAATTTTGGCGCAAGGCTAGCAATTTCGGGTCGAGGGGAGAGTCGATTACATCGACCCCTGTGCTCAACTGGTACTTATCTTATTGACTCCGGTAGGATGAAAAGCAAAGTCGTCCTCGGCAGTATTTGAACTCTGAACGTAAAGACGGGCGAAATACCGGTAAATATTTTGCCCGGCGTGCTAACGATTCTACCAGCTCGCAGCTTTTCCTGCTTATTACTTTGGTTTGTAACAACATTGAGACAGAGTCACGCATTTCGGTGCAAGAGCTACAGTTGATTGAATCGATCTCAGCAATTGATTGGCAGTTTCTGTCATTGAAACACGATTTTCCTTTTCTTAAACAAATTTTTTTTATTGAAACGACTCTTCGAGAACATTTTATCCTAATTTCTTTCTAATTTTCCCGAACAATTTTAAATATTGAGAAGTGTTGATATAAAATACTTATACTCTATTTTACTCTTTTACTTGTTTCAATCGTTTGACTGTGGCCATGCTGGAGCACCGCCTTTAGTCGAGCAAATCGACCCCAGGACTTATTCTTTGGATGCCTAGTACTTATTCTATCGGTCCCTTTTGCCGAACCGCTGAGTTACGGGGACGTAAACACACCACCATCGGTTGTCAAGCGATGTTGGGGGGACAAACACAGACACACAAACATATATACATACATACATACATATATATATATAATATATATATATATATATATATATATATATATATATATATATATATATATATATATACGACAGGCTTCTTTCAGTTTCCGTCTACCAAATTCACTCACAAGGCTTTGGTCGGCCCGAGGCTTCAGTAGAAGACACTTGCCCAAGGTGCCACGCAGTGGGACTGAACCCTGAACCATGTGGTTGGTAAGCAAGTTACTTACCACACAGCCACTCCTGCGCCTATACATATAATTATTTTACAAAATATTTTTATAAAATCATTCTAAGAAAAGTTTCATTGATAAAAGTCGTTTCGATAATAAGTCGTCCAATGAGGTGTAGTTCGACAAAAAGTTATTCAATAAAAAATCGTCATACCTCAGGTCATAGTATAGTAACAAAACAGCAAAAGTTAGAGATTCTTATGCAAAAGAAGGGTATGAAAAGAGTGTTTCTATAAGTTGTGACATTAATCTCTGTTGTGATGGGAGATTTCAACGCAAATTTGGATTGGGAGGAAGAAATGAAGGAGAACGATTAGTTACCATAAAAAATGCGAAGAATAGACAAAAAAAAAAGAAAAACAAAAACCTTACATCGGGAACAGCTTATTAATAAAAAAAAATCTGGAAGGAGATGAATCTGGATAACCCCAAATGCTCAGCATCGAAACGAGATCAGGTAAGACCTGATCTACAAATGAATCGTTCTGCAAGTTATCTCAGTCGTATCGCCATTCAATACTGGTAGCAACCATCGCTTGCTGAGGGTGAGGTGGTGGGTGATGCTGGTGTTATCTCTCTTATCTTGCTATCAGGAAGGAAACCTGGTTTTAGCTTGAAGAAATCGATAAGGATTATAATTCCCTCATCAGAAAATAGAAAGCTACAAGTGGAAAGCGAGCAATGTACACTCATATGAACTGGACAGATGGATTTGATGAAGCAACAAAGAAAACGCTTGAGGAACGGAAGACTACGAACAGGAACATGAAAGATCACTTTGAATATTCCGTTCACAAGAGGATAAGACAACGCGTGGAAAGAGACTGTGAGAAGTATAAACTGAAGAATTTGTTGTGGGTTGCAGAAAAAAGAAAAACTTCTAAAGGGCTTCTAAAAATCGCGAGCGACGACGCTCACGAACACATATGGGCTGATAGTGACGGACAAAAGAAAAATAGAGACAGCCTGCAGAACCACATGCACCAATCTTTTAAAGTCATCAGTGACGTTCGATCCTCCACCGCCACAAGTATCTGAAGAAGCATCACTCATTTGAAATTCTTTTCTCCTCTAGGCACAAGGTCGATAAATTAAGTACGCAACTGGTACTTAATTTTTCGACCCCGAAAGGATAAAAGGCAAAGTCGACCTTGGCGGAATTTGAACTCAGAACGTAAAGACAGACGAAATACCGCTAAGCATTTCGCCCGGCGTGCTAACGTTTCTGCCAGCTCGCCTCCTTGAAGTATCAATCATTTGAAACTGAGAATGCTTTAAAGCTGGTGAAGTGAGATAAAATCCCGGAAATGATGGTATAACAACTGAAAAACTAAGGAGTGGAGGAAAGTAGCTGTGGAAAACCATCGTTCTACGTTACAATCAATATTTGAAAAGGGGAAAATACTCTCACTGTAGAAGGATTCGAATACTATCTTGGTTTATAAAATTGGTGATAAAGAAGACTTGAGTAACTATTACCACATATACTTCGGCTCATCTCTACAAACTGCTTACAAAGGTCATAGCCACCAGACTATCGAAAAAACCTCAACGACCAACAACTGAGGGAGCAACGAATTTCACTCTAAAACAGCTTCTACTTGAGCGAAAGTGTATAAGCCGCCTCTTTGCGCTGCCTTCGTTGATTACAAAAAGGCCTTCAGTAACACCGACGCGAATTCATTGTTGAAGAGGGTGTCGAGGCCCAGTGTATCAAACTTCTCAGGGTGGATAACACCGAGATAGCTCAGCTGTTACCACCTGTAAGCATTCCAGTTGAGAAAGGCGTTAAACAAGTAGATGCCATCTTTCCAAAGCCTTTTCCTGCGTGTCTCGTAATGGCCATAAGAGATATTGAATACAAAGGAGGCATCAACATCAGCGACGAGGTTCTAACACCACCGATTTGCAGATGACATCGGGCTCATCGCAGACCATATTGAAAGAAGTTTGAAAGAAGTGGAACCTAAGGTACACTTGAGAATACATCTCATGAAACCAAAATATATGGTGTCTGAAAAGTGTGTGTGTGTGTGTGTGTGTGTATATATATATATATATATATATATATATATATATATATATATATATATATATATATATATATATATGTGTGTAAATATATTTATTTATATAAGGGCATTTCTATACAATAATGCCTCACGCTATGAGGGACTCTAAGGTCAGACTACCATAAAAAACACATTTTTACGGAACGCGAGGAAATGCAACTCTCAAAGCCAGCCCCTTAAAAACAGACTGAATTATAGATCATGATTTCGTAGTTATTGTAGTATTATACAACCTCTACTCTTCAGTATAATATGGTCAAGATATATATATATATATATATATATATATATATATATATATATATATATATGCAGGCGTGACTGTGATAAGAAGCTTTCTTTCCAACCACATGGTTCCGGGTTCAGTTCCACTGCGTGGCACCTTGTGAGTGGATTTGGTAGGCGGAAACTGAAAAAAAGCCTGTCACCTATATACTTGTATATATATTTGTGTGTTTGTGTCTGTTTGTCCCTTCACTATCGCTTGACAACTGATCTTGATGTGTTTATGTCCCCGTAACTTGCGGTTCGGCAAAAGAGGCCGATAGAATATATACCAGGCTTAAAAAGAATAGGTACCAGGCTTACAAAAAATAAGTCCAGGGGTCGATTTCTTCGGCTAAAAGGCCTTGCTCCAGCATGGCCACAGTCAAAATGACTGAAACAAGTAAAAGAATACATACATACACACATATGAGGCACTGGTATCCAAGTAAGGGCCATTTATAAATGGCTCAGGTACGAGGTTAGATGCCACAGCTTAAGTGAGGTTTGCTTGTGAAGAACTGTAGCGCAACCGTAGTGGTGGTGATATGAAAGGAAATGCAGAAAAGCAACCGGGTTATAAGAATATATGAAATTGCTACTTCTATGTAGCTTAGCATAGGATGTGACAGTGACACTAACAGGTTATTACAAAATTTGCCATTCCCAGTGATGATCACAAGAAGAGACTAATTCCAGTTTCGAATTTAACACATTCAGTGGGTGCATTAGTATTTTGTACTTATCAGATAAACAGAGGCATTTCAGTTCATTGATAAGCATGGGCACGGTTTCAATAATTGACCAGCTAATCTCGAAATTATAGATACTACTTCCCTTCAGGTCCCAAACAGAATTAGACAGTGTGTTAGTACTTCTTCTATGTCTGTATATGATCAAATGAGTGTTGTTTAAATAATGTTTCTAAAGTTTTTCCAATTAGACCCATGCAGCTTTTCCATCGTTGCTGTTTCCGATAGAGATTTCCGTTTAGCTCACTGCATTTTATTTTGGAAGCATTTACCATCTATTGGGCAGGTATTAGTGACAAGAAAGTTGCAGTGTAGTAGTAGTAGTAGTAGTAGTAGTAGTAGTAGTAGTAGTAGTAGTAGTAGGGTTTGTGCATTTCATTGTGTCAGATTTTTCAGTTTGATTTCAGTTACGGAGGTGGCAAAGTTAAGGAAACAAAAATATCCCTCTTAACAATGCTTCTACTGGAGATCTTATGGCGCTTATGGTTTGAGGAAAGTGTTTATTTGTTAGGTGTTAAAAAATCACGTAAGCCAAATGTATTGTTCCATCTTGGTGCGTGACGTATTTTTTCTTTAAATTCGCTTCTATGTATTGCGCCATTGCAATACTCTATAACGCAGAATATGATTACGTGTTTGTATGCATGTACACTTTTGCCTGTATGTGTGTATGTGGGAGTGGTTGCGCACGAGCTTACATGGGAGTGTATACGTATAATCTATTAATTTACATACATGATCCATACCACGTTTATGAACTGTAACACCAGCGATTCTTCAAATTTATATTTTCTTGACCACTGAATTTATTTCTGTTAGAAAAGTTCGCTATTTTACTTCTCTCGTTTCGACTAGTACTTTGGCATGAAAATGTTGACCCGTTAATAATTTCGATAGTATTATCAGCAACACACACACACACTTTATCTCCTCAAAATTGCTGACCTCATGCTAAAATTAGAAAACGTTCTTTAAAGGCAGTGGATTGGTAGAATCGTTAGAGTGTCGGACAATATGCATGGTAGTATTTCTTTCTTAATTTTACGTCCTGAGTTCAAATCTCGCCGAGGTTAATTTCACCTTTCGTTTCTCCGTGGTGAATAAAATAAAGTACCAATCAGGTGGTCGGCGACGAAACCGGTTACCTTACTTGAGTAGCTTGCTACTCTTGTGAGGAGGGTGCCTGGAGCCCCAGCAGGATTAAAAGCAAGACCTATCAAACGGTGGGCCCTGGTGGGCCAATGGCCATCCAATTGGGAAAGGTAATGGCAAACTACCCCACTATCTCTGTCAAAAATACACAGAAAAATTCAGAACGCAGTTGTTGGCACTCCGTCGCTTACGACGTCGAGGGTTCCAGTTGATCCGATCAACGGAACAGCCTGCTCGTAAAATTAACGTGCAAGTGGCTGAGCACTCCACAGACACGTGTACCCTTAACGTAGTTCTCGGGGACATTCAGCGTGACAAGGCTGAACCTTTGAATTACAGGCACAACAGAAACAGGAAGTAAGAGTGAGAGAAAGTTGTGGTGAAAGAGTACAGCAGGGTTCGCCACAATCCCCTGCCGGAGCCACGTGGAGCTTTAGGTGTTTTCGCTCAATAAACACTCACAACATCCGGTCTGGGAATCGAAACCGCGATCCTATGACCGCGAGTCCGCTGCCCTAACCACTGGGCCATTGCGCCTCCCCAGAATGCAGTAATGCTGTGGTTTCATCCGATGGGATAACTCACGTTTAATCGGGAGGAGATTTCGTTGTAGTGTCGTCAACGCGCTACAAAAGTATACTCTACGTGACGATGACGACTGATAAAGTACTGGGGTTGACTTACTCGACTATACTAACTCTCCTTAATTTCAGGTCATGTTCCTGAAATTTAGAAATGGTAGTGTGAGAGGCAAAATATCCAGTGGTAATTAAAAAAAAAAGTTATTGTATTTATTTTGCGTTCGAATCCCACCAAAGTCATCTTTGCCTTTCAATCTTGCAAGAGTGAAATACTTGAATCGATTTTATTCGCTTTAACATTTCCAGAAAATTTGTGATCCTGTGCCGTTGTTCGAAGCCATTAAAAAAACATTGTTACGATGTGTAAAATGCTTATTCAAATAATAGGTAAGAAAGAAAGAAAATATAACGAGTTAAAGGAAATAGTTCAAATGCACCGATGGTATCATGATATGAGCCGATGTAGGCTATTTCTCCCTAGGCTGTTTTATTTATAATTGGTCAAGAATATACTTTTTTTTCTATATGCGCAAGTCTCCCTAGTGATCTGCAGGTTTGGGTAGACTATACTCTTCTGATGAAGTCAAATAGACCGAAATATGCCCGCGGTTGTTCCTTACTTACATGTACCAAGTTGATGCTTTTAGAAAGAAAGATTCCAGGCGTCAGCAGCAATAAGACCAATAAATCCAATAAAGTGTGACATGATATCGCTCACCTTGTATTATATCGAAGACTAAAGCGAAAGTAAGACTATGAACAAGATGTATTGGGTCGTCCTGTAAATAATGTGGTTTTTTCAATTGCATGAGCTAAAAGTCGGAGGGGGACGGGATAAACTACCTGCATCAACTACTTATAAAAGCAGGTAGTAATTTTGCCTTGTGCTTATTCTTAGTGCAAGTTTTGAAGAGTAGTATATTCGACATATTTCGCTTTATGAGTTCAATTAACGGCAACAACGCAACGGAAAGTGCGAGGAATATTAATGCAGTATATGGAGATCGGATAATAAGTGTAAGCACGTGTCAACAGTAGTTCCATAAATTCCGAGCCGGAAACTACAGCCTAGAAGACGAACCTCGCCCTAGGCCATGTGGCCTTCAGAAGTTCAGATAAGATTTTGTTGTTAAAATTTATGTGCAATACTTCTGCACTACACAAAATATTTTAGTTTTCTATACAATGCCTATTATTATTATATTCAATAAGAATTATGTAATAAATATTATTATATAGGCGCGGGAGTGGCTGTGTGGTAAGTAGCTTGCTTACCAACCACATGGTTCCAGGTTCATTCCCACTGCGTGGCACCTTGGGCAAGTGTCTTCTACTATAGCCTCGGGCCGACCAAAGCCTTGGATTTGGTAGACGGAAACTGAAAGAAGCCCGTCGTATATATGTATGTATATATATATATATATATATATATATATATATATATATATATATATATATATATATATATATATATATATGTGTGTGTGTGTGTTTGTGTGTCTGTGTTTGTCTCCCCAACATCGCTTGACAACCGATGGTGGTGTGTTTACGTCTCCGTAACTTAGCGGTTCGGCAAAAGAGACCGATAGAATAAGTACTAGGCTTTTAAAGAATAAGTCCTGGGGTCGATTTGCTCGACAAATGGCGGTGCTCCAGCATGGCCGCAGTCAAATGACTGAAACAAGTAAAAGAGTATATTTAAAAAATAAATTTTATTTAATAAATAAATGCTATTTAATAATAGATATTATTGTATTTAATAAAACTACAATATATTTTTTTAAGCTTGCTTCCCAACCATGTTTACGTCCTCGTACAACAGCGGTTCGGTAAAAGAGACCGATAGAATAAATATCAGGTTTACAAAGAATAAGTCCTGGCGTCGATTTCTTCGACTAAAAAAAAAAACCCTTTAAGGCGGTGTTCCATTATGTCTGCAATCAAAATAATTGAAACAAGTAAAAGAATAAAAGAAAAAAAGAATAGTGAAAAGTTACGGAGGTCCCTTATGGTGTCCATAATTAATTAAAGAAGTGTTTGAGAACCATTATCGGATCTTTTTTAAAACGGGGGCCACATTTTTCATTAACGAAACACTTTGAAAC